>NC_065443.1:162494103-162681603 GCF_917563875.1 Diabrotica virgifera virgifera | reverse complement strand
CCGAATCGTCTTTTTGTGTACCTATCTCTTTCAATGCACTGAGTCTAGATGGTTCATAAAAATAACATGTGTTGTTACTTAACAACAAACGGCAGCTGGTTTGTCATGAGTTTCATGCGTGGAAGAGAATGATGCTAGATAAAAAGTGTGTGTTTTATCTCTTCAGGTATTAATGACGCACGGGTAAAGACTCACGGACTCAACTGTAAACTCGTACATCCATTACAAAAATTAATTCGAATACTTTGGAAGCGTTAAGATATTTTATTTTTTGCAACAAAACGGCGCGTCGTATGAAAAAATGGGAAGATATATTTTTTGTCACAAATAGAACGAACAATTCAAAAATGATTGTTAATTTGAAATATGTCAGTGGCGTACCACCTTTTTATCTTTAAAAATTCAGACCATTACCCGTATGCGCGCCAATGATGAATATAAAATTCTTAATTGTATGTCAAAAAATGCACAATAACTACCTCTTAAAAATTGCCAAATTTTATTACAATGTTGCCAGTAGTTTCGGCAAAATCGTAAAAAATGTGTAAAATTTTGTTTTCTTTAACGCCCTGTATCTTGAAAATGGATGGCGTTACAAAAAATTTTATTAAACAAACCCCAATTATATTTCATTTTTTTACCTATTCTAGTGACGATGTTACATTTTTTGAAAAATATGTATAAAATTGTATCAAAAAACGAAAAAAAAAAACCGAAGAAATGCGGCTTTTTATTTTTAAAGGTACGTTTCACCAATTTTAAAAATCTGAAAAAATTCAGGGTAAAAGGTTGTGCAAAAATACACATTACAATTGATTTTCGTAAAAACGAGTTTTTTAGTTTTTTTTTTCAGAATTATTTAAAAGTTTAAAATTGTTCTAAAAATTCAAATTTCCCGCCAAAAAATTAAAAAAAAATTTTTTCATATAGATCTTTTTGAAACTTACAACTTTTTTAAATAAAGTTTTTGGCTAGCTCTTGACGCGGCTGAGATAAAAAATAAAAACCTCACAAGCCTAATTAGGCTCTAGGGGGGTCAAGTGACCACCTAGGGGGCTAAAAATTTCAGAAAGTGAGTTCCTCTATATTTGCTAAAAAGTGACTTACATGGAATTTAAATTGAGTTGGGGGCACTTTTCACCATCTTACCCGGCTAGGCCCTTTATCCTTTCTTTAAAGCTTAAGAATTATTTTTGCCCGGTACTTTAAAACTATTGGACATATCCTTATGATACTTGGCAGAAAGTGCAGGTACTGTACACCCTACTAAATTATGTTAAATAATCGTTTCTGGTTAATACCAGAGGCGTACGACAGGGGAAAGTGAATGGTAAACCCTTCCCAAATTGTACGACACTGACGTAACTGCTATTTTAGCATAATTTTTAGATTCTCCAATACTTTCTATGCAAATACTATACTCTTTATTCGTAACGATAAAGTTATTAGTTTTCGAGATATTTGAAGTTAAAAATTAAAAGGCACAGTTATTTTGATTAATGTATTTTTTAACTTCAAATATCTCGAAAACTAATGGCTTTATAGTTATGAATGAAAAGTATGTTACTTACATAGAAAGTATTTGTAAATCCAAAAATTACACTAAAATAGAAATTCCGCCAGTGGCGTAGAATTTGGGAGGGGTCAACCATTCACGTTCCCCCGTCGTACACCTCTGGTAGTAGCCAGAAACATTTGTTTAACATAATTTAGTAGGGTGTACAGTACCAGCACCATTTACCAAATTTTGTGTTGTTATCCCATGCCTGTCAGAAAATATTCAAAAATAAATAAAATAAAAGTTTAACTTTGACACCCTGTATTTCGGTTATTATCAACTTTCGTACTAAGGTAAGTTAGCTTAAATCGATCTATTTTAACCTCAGGAATCTAAAGTTAAGCTATGGCCCATTCTTTACCAAACACCCTGTATGTGTATACAGCGAGGATCTAAATTATGGAGTACATTAATTTTCTCTAAAATGGACGACTTTGGAGAAAAATCCTGAAACAGGTTGATTTTTATTTTTAAATTACAATTGTTTGACATATATTTCATACTTATGACGTCATCCATCTGAGCGAGATGACGTAATCAATGATTTTTTTAAATAGGAATAGGGGTCGTGTGGCACCTCATTTGAAAGCGTGTTCAATTCTCTATTCAGTAATGTAAACGATAATATCTTTATTTATACAGGGTGATCAAAAAAATAATTTTTGAATTAAATTATTAATTGGCGCAAAAGGAAGAATGTATGTAATTTATTTAACTCAAAATACATTGTACGGCTGTCAGTAAATAGAAAAAATTGTTTATTTCACAAATAAACATTCCTTTTCGCTTAAATTAAATCACAAACAGCCTCACACCTACCTTTTGGCAGTTTGAACATTTAATTTGAGCGAAAAGCAATGTTTATTTGCCAAATAAACATTTTTTTTCTATTTTCTGACGGCAATAGAATGTATTTTGAGTTAAATAAATTGCATACATTCTTCTTTTTTCGTCAATTAATTTAATTCAAAAATTATTATTTTGGCCACCCTGTGTAAATAGTGATATTAATGTTTATATTACTGTATAGAGAATTGAACACCCTTTCAAATGAGATGCCACACGACCCTATTCCCATTTAAAAAATCATCGATTAGTAGTATGACATATATGCCAAAAAATTGTAATTTGAAAATAAAAATCGACCCGTTTCGGGATTTTTCTCTAAAGTCGTTCATTTTAGAGAAAATGAGTTTATTCCATAATTTAGATCCTCTCTGTATACATATTATATCTATTTTATACATTATTTAACTAAGTAACATAGGTGGATTTGTTACACTAACATAGAGTAGTCGATGAATTAAACGCAATTGATAATAATTGTCTGGTCTCCCTTGATGAGACGGATACTTATACTCAAAAATGATTGTGCAGATAATAGATAATAATTCTGACATAATGCCTTCGTAGACGTGTATGTAATATAAATAATATATGATTCCAATAATAAAAACAGTTAGAAAATTGAACTGACCTTTACTTAGGCTGTTATACAATTTATAATATAATCACTTGGGAGACGTCTACTCGAAAATGTTTTTATATTGACCAGAAACTGTTTATTTGCGCCATCTCAGCGTTTGTCCAATATTTTAGGTAATTTACTTATTTTTATTATGGTAGGGGAGCAAACTGTGCTAAATGTGCAGTCACTCGAGCGGTATGGGGACCTATTCTGTTGTGAAGAGTAGGTCCTAAAACCAAAAAAGTTAAGTAAAGTTGTCCATTTTAGTGCAGTGGGAACTTTCCATTTTTAATTTAATTTTCCATTTCCAACAATCGTTTTTTAGATTATAGCGCCGTATATCCATAATTCGAAAAAATGTCGCGAATAAAAGTTATTTTTTTTACGTAAGGAATCCAAATCTGCAATAAAAAATTGGGGCTCCCATTTAAGATTTTAAAGTAACCTCCCACCCCACCTCTGTGGGGGTCGTGTTTGGTGCCACTCGATAAATTTTAAAAAAATATTGAATAAGTGTATTTTTCAGTTTTTCGATGTGATGTTCATTTCGCGAGATATCGCGGGATTCGTATTTAAAATTTTAAATTTACCCCCCACCCCTCTCCGTGGGAAGTCGTGTTTAGTATCATTCGATAGATTTTTAAAAAATATTGAGCACGTATTTTTTAGTTTTTTGATCTGTCATTCATTTCGCGAAATATTCGCTTTTTTCTTGTGAAACTTTGGAACTCGCCCATTTCCTTACGCCCCACTCAAATCGTCAGATTTTTGAAATATACACTGTTTTTCATGTACTTACTTAACTTACCTTATCTTAATCTGACAATTTCGAGTTTTTTCAAGGACAGAGTTTCTTTTTCGCCCCCCCCCTTAAAGAACTCCCCTGCAATAAGAGCCAATATATGGTAGAGGTATATTTTCAGGGTATACCTAAGGTTTCTCCCCTTGTAATAATCTGACGCGCTCAGTAACTGCAAAAATCCCCGCTTGGGCTCCCCTACCATTACCAATCACCTTATTTTAAGATTATTACATATTGAAATAAATAACTATTAAAATGTTAATAATATTAATATATTTTCTTAATTTATTTTTTTATTTGTTTTGTATTAAAAATGAAAATATACAGTCAAAACCGTTTATAACGAACTTCAGGGGACTGGTGGTTTTTGTACGTTGTAGCCAGTGTTCTCTGTAAGCGGTTCTATCTGTTATAATGAACAGGTTGCTATAAGCGATATTACACTGGTAGCAACAGTCAGTTTGTTGTAAGTTTATGATGCAAAAATGTGTAACTTTATCTATACTTATAATATGTTATAACATGTTACACATAACATTTAACATATGTGTTTATTGTACTTGTACGGGCTCTCAAAATCGTTTTATTATAAAAATCTGGGCATACATACACTATTTATTTTTAAAAAGACCAAATAATGTAAACACAATCTTGTGATAATGGACCCACCTAGGAAGTCTAGTGTCTAAAGGAACTTACAAGTGGACCCTGCCCGGATGTACCATCATAACCATAAAACACTATAAAACCTTCCTTTTCATTTCGTGGTAATATCGGGACCTCGGAGAGATACAATACAATGCCCATTTTTATAACTTTACACGAAAGCAATTTTAAACTTGTTTCAACAAAAAGTGTTATTGCTACAGTTATTTATTGAGATGTGGAAACAATATTATATTAGGACATTGTATCTGTTTTCATTTGAATCATGGATTTGTTATAACTGTTTATTATATATAGTGTGTAAAAAGGTCATAATTGAAAAAATGGATGTTGTATCTCTCCGAGGTACAGATATGTACGCTGTAACCAATATTTCGACTGCTAGTGTACCAAGAACTACGTTTGCTTTAACCGATTTGTTCGTTATAAACAATATAAATGCTTTTTTTATATGTCATTTTACGGGACCTACTATTTTGTTTGTTATATCCGATTGTATGTTATAGCCGGTGTCGTTATAAACGATTTTGACTGTATTAACAATTATGAATGCTTGAATATTTCAACGAAGCACGTCTCTAATAATGTGTCACACATGGTATATTACTTATTAAACCTTAATAGTTTGTGGATCTGGAAAGAAGGGGTTGACAATTTAGGTACGTATCGTTCAAATATATCCCCTTTGAAATAAAAATTGACCTGTTTCAATATTATACGTTTCATTATACGTTTCAGTATACAAATTACTAATGAGTATTGTTAAATATCTGTTTTCAGTGGCTCACTCTGTATTTTTTATGACTTTTATTTCTTCGTCAATTGGAACGTCAGTGCTATTCTCCTTATATTTGATGTCCTTCGTTTATTTTCTGTTCCTTTTGGAATAACTTTTCAAAATGCCCTCTACATCAATCAAGTTTCCCCTTCTTAATTCGTACAAGCGGTCCATATTTGTTTTTATAATATATTTATTTGTTTACTTTTTGAATTTCTTAATTACCGAAAGTTTATTAAAGACTTTGGCCGCATCTTCTTCTTCTTTAAGTTCCATCTTCTATCGAAGGTTGGAAATCATCATGGCAATGCGGATTGGTATGATGATTTCCAATGCATCATTATGGCAATGCATTATTATGGCAATGCATCATTGGCCGCATCGCTAATATCGACTAACCGAAAACAACATTGAATTTGACTGAACACCGGATTGTCAAAATGCCTTCGTCGATTTAAAAAACGGCTTAAGCAGGCCACGCTCTAAATCGGCATAGAGCGATCGGCTCGGCTAAGAGCAATCGGCAGATTTTGCTATACATGGAAATAAATAAGCCACCGCGCACCGCCTAAGAACGTTCGACAGTCGAACGTTCTTAGGCGGTGTGCGGTGGCTCATTTATATCCATGTATAGCAAAATCTGCCGATTGCTCTTAGCCGAGCCGATCGCTCTATGCCGATTCAGTGCGCGGCCTGCTTTACAACATCACCTATCCTACACTATCCACGAGAAGATGGACAATTATTTTTGTTGGATTGTTACGCATCTCAGCATGGTATTGGCGCCGTATTATCACAAGTACAGGAAGGTGAAGAAAAAGTTATTGTATATTTTAGTAAAACAATAGGAAAGACAAAAAAGAATTATTGCATTACCAGAAAAGAGCTGTTAGATATTATAAAAGCCCTAGACCATTTTCATACCTTCCTTTATAAGTTTTATGATGAGTACCAGATCTGTGCGCAGTCGTGTAACCGATGAAAGTGCTATGGAAGCCATTATAACAAAGGTATTGACAAATTCACTTAGCAAAATAGAAGATAAACTTGACAAAAATAACTCAAAAATTTGAAGCATTAGATGCAACACTGAATAATGCAGTTATTAAAAAACTAAATCGCCTAGAAGAAAAAGAAAAAAAAACAATGCAATGAAAATTATAATAATTAATCAGACATTGAATAGTTTGACAAAGGAGACAAAGAATGAATCAGACCAAGAATGAATAGTTTGAGATTTGTTGCAGTAAAAGAAGAAGCGTCTGAGAATGTGATAAGCAAAGTTTTGACATTAATTAATGACCAAATGAAAATTAAATATTCACTAGTGGAAGTAAATAGAATATTTAGGGTGGGCAAGATTGAAGATGAGCAAAAACCTAGAAGTATCATCGTTGAATTTGTAACCAACCTGAAGTGGAATGAAGTTTATAAATCCAGAAACAAGCTTAAAAATACGGGAATATTTCTGAATGAAGACCTTACTCAAGTTCGGTTTAAACTTCTCTTAGCTGCTAAGAAAAAAGTGCGTGGTGAATGAACGGAAAGATTTATGTCAATACTGGCAACGGTGTCAGAACCATTCAGAACGAGAATGAGCTTCTTAATTGGGCATATACTAGTTCGCTCCCGCGGTCAAATTTTAATACCCTTCCAGAAAAAGGTCAAAGGTAAATTCGCTTCGGCCATTATATTTCTTAGAAAAGATATTCCGTGGAAGTGAAAACAAATCAAAAATAAAAATTTTGATTAAAAAAATGATCCGATAGATACAAAAATCTGTTGCTTTTTCTTGTAGATCCAACTTATAGGGACAAAAATTAAGTGAATATATTCTAAAAAAAATTCCTCTGTCTCGTGTCTAAATAACAACTCTGTATAAGTAACAACTAATATTTTATATATTTTCTATATCAAATACAAAAACCATAGTGTCATTTTCGCCGATATTAATTTTCCTAGAACTTAATAGATAAATACATCCGCTTAACCATGGGAGCGAACTAGTATACGGTTTTCGGAGCGAACTAGTACATAATTAAAAGGGTTTTTTGACCTCGGGAGCGAACTAGTGTGCTCCTTCTTAATTAGGTATGAAAAACATTAGATACAATATATCGATCTAAATTTTTTAAATTTATTCTTATCTTTTGTTTACATGTTTGTTTATTTAATGAGGACACTTGAAATTTTATTTGTTACGAATATAAGTTCAAATGAATCCAACTTAAAATAGTTTAATTTAATTAGCAGATCTAGTTTTTATTCGGTACATCAATACATCAATGAATTCTTGTTTTTTGTTACCTAGAGGTTACAGGTTTTAATGGATAAATGTTAAATTAACTGGTTTCAGTACGTAAATACATGACACGTATTTTCCAAAAGATGTAATCTTGTTTAAAATGTATTATACTGATAAATTATTGAATCTACTTCTATATATTTTATAGCCATTTTTTAATTTAATTTTCCATTTCCAACAATCGTTTTTTCCGATTATAACGCCATCTGTCCATAATTCGAAAAAATGTTTCGAATAAAAGTTACTTATTTTTACGTAAGGAATCCAAATCTGCAATAAAAAATGAGAGCTCATATTTAAGATTTTAAAGTAACCCCCCACCACACATCCATGGGGGGTCGTGTTTAGTACCATTCGATAGATTTTTCAAAAATATTGAATAAGTGTATTTTACAGTTTTTCGATCTGATGTTCATTTCGCGAAATATCGCGGGATTCGTATTTAAAATATTAAATTTACCCCCCACCCCTCTCCGTGGGAAGTCGTGTTTGGTATCATTCGATAGATTTTTAAAAAATATTGGGCACATATTTTTTAGTTTTTCGATCT
The DNA here is from genome assembly GCF_917563875.1 of Diabrotica virgifera virgifera. Classification (NCBI taxonomy): domain Eukaryota; kingdom Metazoa; phylum Arthropoda; class Insecta; order Coleoptera; family Chrysomelidae; genus Diabrotica; species Diabrotica virgifera. The sequence continues at coordinate 162,673,476 of NC_065443.1, read as the reverse complement.
GTCATTCATTTCGCGAAATATTCGTTTTTTTCTTGTGAAACTTTGGGACTCACCCATTTCCTTACGCCCGGCTCAAATCGTCAGATTTTTGAAATATACACTCTTTTGCATGTACTTAACTTACCTTATCTTAATCTGACAATTTCGAGTTTTTTTAAGGATAGATTTTTTTTTTCGGGCCCCCCTTAACGAACTCCCCTGTGTTAAGAGCCAATATATGGTAGAGGTACATCTGCATGGTACCAGGTTTCTCCCATATGCTAATCTGACGCGCTCGAGTAACTGCAAAAATCCCCGCTTGGGCTCCCCTACGTATAGGTCTGAAATTTTTGGGCTGGGCCTTTTTACATGTTTATATTTTTTTTTTGTATAACAATTTATCAACATTAACGTTACAGTTTTATTACTTTACTGACTATTTTGCTGCAAGAAAAATCAAATATAAATTACTTTTCACAGTATGTTCGCAAATCTGTCAAGAGGTACGCGTGTGTGGTATCTGGTTTGGAGGTTTCAGACTTATGTTCTTCCGTATTAAGTAATCGATATTTGTATTATAGTATCTGCTCACAAAAATGAGTTGGCCCTTTTCCAGCGTTAATATGTATAATGGCACTATATTTTCTACTTTAATAACATTGTATTAAAATACTCTTTACAGTATCTGGGCTTACTGCAATAGCTATAAGACATAACAAACAACCTGAATGTTTATTACCAGAATTGTAGGGGTTTGAATACAAAAACACATGATTTTTATAGGGGTTCACAAACCTTGGAATTCGATATTATAATTGCAGTAGAGACATGTATTCAAGATGGGGTTAGAATTGTTGATACAAGTATGTATAATTTAATAAGGGCAGATAAGGGACTTAATGGTAATTATGTTTATATACAATATAATTAACAATAAGATTAACATACTTTCACTCATTCCATTCAATATTGCTCCTCGTCGGACACGATCTTCATTAATGTTCCATATACAGTAAAACCTGCCATATCCGGATCAATGTGGCGACAGACCGATCCGGATATGAAAAATTCCGGATATCAAGACCACTTCTCTTATAGACTCTGAAACGTTTTCTCCTTCATATATTCCAGTAATCAACGCTGTCAATAACTTTCGTCGATAGACACGTTTTATAGATTCTATAATACATTATTTCGCCAACTTTAAGTTCTTTTGGGTCTGGATGAGAGGGTGCGTTGTCCAACAGCAGGACTGCATTTCTCGGTAGATCTGGACGGCGCAGAACCGTCCGGATATGGGGAGGTCCGGATATGACAGGTCCGGATATAGCAGGTTGTACTGTACCTCACAATCTTGTTGCAACAAGATCTCCCCTTACCAATGCACTTAAGGTATTAAACAATTTAAACAGTTTAATCGATGTAGATTGGTCCTTGTATCGGACAAAGTTTTATAAATTGATACTAAGTCCAATTTTAAACACCTCTGTGTAAAAAAATATTCAAGCCTCTACAATGCTGGAAATGATAATGAGGTAATTTGTATAATTTTTATATTATGTATAACTCAGAAAGTCATCTATTTAACAATATAGAATTGTAAATGTATATTTTTTTAGCCATGTAATGAGATATTTAGTCTGTATGGTTAATAAATAAATAAATAAATAACAGAAATTTTATAATCCGAACTGATCATAGCGCTTTGCAATGGCTAATGAACTTTAAAAAGCCAGAAGGACAAGTGGCTCGGTGGATAGAGAGACTCCAACAGTATAACTTCGAAAAGGGCGCCTCCATAACAATGCTGATATTCTTTTAGACAAGACGAAAACGGCGGGTTCGAAGGGAAAAATATTCCCATGAGATTTTTTTGCATAATCACATTCGTGAGACATCCCAGAATAAGGTTCAAGAAGTCGCCCACGTGAAAAGTGGGCCAATTTTTTTTTAACAATTTTTTTTAATCAAATTGCAAGAATCAATATTTTTGGCCTGAACAATTTTTTTTTAATTTTTTGGACCATTCTGGACAAAAAAGGTCTCTTATAATTTTTCTCTAAAGTTGATCGTTTTCGACTTACAAGCAATTTAAAATTGAAAAAAACGAAAAATGGCGATTTTCAAGGCTTAATAACTCGGTTAAAAGTTATTATTATGAAAGTCAATATATGACTAAATCAAAGTTTAAAGCCCCCCCTACAAGATCCTGAAGAAATTTTTGTCATTATTTTATTACTAAGCTGTTATTTTTAAGTAATGATACTAAGCGCCATGCACGTGTGCGGGGCTGTAAATGCTGAGTGCGAGAGAGAAGCCATTCCAGCAGTCCAATTGTGCATCTTACTCGCACTCACATTTACAGCAGCGTCAATACGATCTAACCACTCATTGTTATTAATTAAAAATAACAGCTTAGTAGTAAATTAATGACACAGATTTCTTCAGGATCATGTAGCGGCGACTTTAAACTTTGATTTAGTCACTTTCTGACTTTCAAAATAATAATTTTTGACCGAGTTATTAAGTCTTAAAAATGGCCATTTTCGCGTTTTTCAAATTTTAACTTGCTTATAACTCGAAAAAGATCAACTTTAGAGAAAAATTATAAGAGACCTTTTTTGTCCAGAATGGTCCAAAAATCCTAAAGAAAATTAGTCCGGGCCAAAAATATTGATTTTTGCAATTTGATTAAAAAAAATTGTTAAAAAAAATTGGCCCACTTTTCTCGTGGGCGACTTCTTGAACCTTAGTCTGGGATGTCTCACGAATGTGATTATGCAGAAATATCTCATGGGAATATTTTTCCCAACGAACCCGCCGTTTCCGACTTGTCTATTTCTAGGCGACCCTGTTTGGAACGGCAATGCCAGTACTGTAAAAGACTTGAAGAAAAAGAGAACGAAACTGAAGAAGTCTCCGTATGATCACAATTAAACAGGAAGAAGATAATTAACGTTAACGAAGAAGTAGTCACGTACGAGAATGTTCTAGATGTCATGGAATAACTCAGAAATGTCTGGTGACGTCTAGAACGTCAGGAAATCTATAAAAACATTATGTGTTTGACATTTTTGCAGTTCATTTGTATTTTAGCATTTGAAGTTTACAGTTATCAGTTTGTTAAAGTTGTAAAGTATTGAATTTGTATTGGAGTTTGAATAATAGACCAGGCGCATCTGTAAAAATATTAGTACATTTGGACGTTGAGAGGTGACTCAAATTTTTTTGCAGAAATTGCTTGAAAATAACTCAAATAATAATATTTGAGTTATCCTCCCTCTCAAAAAGGTCCGGAACATTGTTTAAATAATCAAAATGTCAAAAAATGAAGGAAAAATTCGATTTTTTTCTTCGTTTTTTGATTATAACTTTAAGAGTGTCCATTTCCGAGAAAAGTTGTATTGACGTGAAAGTTGTGTAATTAAATTTCCTATAACATAGAGTTGGTTGAAAATTTAAAAAATAGTCACCCTTGTTGCAAAATAGCAATAATTGGAAAAAACTATACAAAAACAAGTATTTGCATTTTACGTTTTTCAACCACTTATGCTAAACTTAGGACCTTCAAATTTCACCCAGAAAAACTATCTGATACAGTTAAACAATACTGTAAATTTCATTAAGATCGGTTCAATAGATTTTGCAAAATAAATTTTGCAATCCAGCTTTCGCAATAAAAAATTCATTTTTTCAAACTGTTACAGGACTGAAAATAAAGCAGATAGCAAGTTGAATTTTTTTTTTGCTTATAAAAGTGTACTGTGCCTTTCATCTGCAATTTGCAAAACTAAAATACATCAACCACCACGGCGTCAGGATTTTTTTTAAATAAACATTAATTATTGGTGTTGCGCGCAGGACACCGGATAGTTTGCTCTGATTGGGCATTCCAATGACCTTTGATAATTATTAATACATTTTAATTTTTATTACATTTCGATATAAATAAATAACTTTTGTTTATTGCAAAATAAAAACATACTCTATCCTTTGAAATAACACTTTTTTTAGCAAAAACTTTCTTTGTTCATATATTTTAACTTGAGAATAAAAGTTTATTATTTTTAAACATATGCAATTGTTTAAACAATATTTCACAAACAATAATAAAATTAGTTTGATTTTTGTGGAATTAAAATATTAAAATACAACAAAATATAGAGTAAGAAAATAATATATTAGATGAAGATTGGAAGAAATTTTGGTGGAAATCAACTTCATGTGAATCGAACACCGCTGTCCTGCGCGTAGCACCAATAATTAATGTTTATTTAAAAAAATTCCTGACGCTGTGGTAGTTAATCGATTTTAATTTTGCAAATTGCAAATGAAAGGTCAAGTACACTTCTATACGCAAAAAAAATTTAAACTTGCTATCTGCTTTATTTTCAGTCCTGTAACATTTTGAAAAAATGAATTGTTTTTGCGAAAGCTGGATTGCAAAATTTATTTTGCAAAATCTATTGAACCGATCTTAATGAAATTTACAGCATTGTTTTACTGTATCATAAAGTTTTTCTGGGTGAAATATGAAGGTCATAAGTGTAGCATAAACGGTTGAAAAACGTAAAATGCGAATACTTGTTTTTGTATGGTTTTTTTCGCAATTGTTGCTATTTTGCAACAAGGGTGATTATTTTTTCAACTTTTAACTAATTCTATATTGTAGGATATTTAATTACGCAACTTTTATGTCAGTACATCTTTTCTGGGAAATGAATACTTTTATAGTTATAATCAAAAAACCAAGAAAAAAATCGAATTTTTCCTTCATTTTTTGTCATTTTAATTATTTAAACAATGTTCCGGACCTTTTTGAGAGGGAGGATAACTCAAATATTATTATTTGAGTTATTTTCATGCAATTTCTGCAAAAAAATTTGAGTCACCTCTCAACGTCCATCTCAAAACAGATGGGCCCTGGACTATAAAGTTATTTAGAAGAAGTGTAACAGTATGTTTACAGTATTTTGTTAAATTAAGAATGATGTTTAAAATATTCCTACATATAACATCAGGCATCACAGAACTCACCACGACACGTGGGTTGCTTTGTCCAGTGGTTGCATCACAATAGAAACACAAAATACTCGTACACACATGCTCGTCTACACCATGCTCAATCGAAAAATCACCAGACAACTATGAGTAAACCACAACTCACCATAATGTGAGATTTGTTCTGCGACCATTGTGCTTCGAAATCCCACTGTATAATGCCCAGAGACAGAGGTGTAACCAGGATGGATGATCCTAGGGGGGGGTTACATCTACTTGAAGGTCTCTGGGGGTATGGAATAATAATGGTGGTGTTAAGCGTATAGAGCTCAAAGTACATCCAAAAGGGGGGTTATAACCCACAAAACAACCCCCTGGTTACGCCTATGCCCAGAGATGCATGATAAATGGAGGAAACTGTCGCCAAAGCGATGTTTCAGAAAGCTGGGGATGCCTGGTGGATGCCTTAAAGAAAGGCAAGCGTCCACAGGTCCGCATCGTACGCATCGGACGCATCGTACGCATCGGATTAATTTTTCATACTGCGTCCACTGTATCGGCAGCGATCGGATTGCCGATGCCACTACTTGCTAGGGTAGAAAAATTACTAAGGTAGACTTTAAAATTGGTTGTTTATTTATTTATTGGTTGTTTATTAATTGGATGTTTATTTAATTTAATAATTAATTTATGCATATTAACTACATTTATTAGTATGATATTTTAATGTATCTGTTTAGTAATAAAAAATCCACAAAAACGTAAAATGTATACTTCTTTTTTAAATATCTACAAAACGAAACATGCTAGGTACATACAACCTAGGTACAAAAGAAAGCCTGTAATATTTACTACAAAATGCAATACTAATATACAATATACAGGGTGTACCACTTGAAAAAAATGAAAAAAAATGTATTTGCAAATAGTGATCACATTGTATTTTATATTGATATACCATATACCTATGTCAAAGATATTAAATTATTATTTAAAAATGACACTATACTGATGAAACTCTTATATGTAATTTTAAATATTTCGAAAATTATTAACTTTGGACCTATAAAACCTTACACAAACTCTACATGTTTTTAAAAAATAGATTCAAAAATTATTTGAAATCATTTTTTTATCGGCATAGTAATATTACAGCTTACACACCAATTCTCTCGGTAGACCGCAAGCTATAGCAGAAACACGATGGTAGACCGCATAATAGCACCCATTTTTCTAAGTAATTATACATTTGAATATAAAGGAATACACAAAGCTGTTACAATTTGATTTAAATGGAAAATAGTAACTATATCAGTAAAAGTTTCTTTAAAGATTAATTAAAGTTGCCTTTCTGAAATCGGTTAAGAGCAAACAGTAGCGATCAACAGGTAGCAACAAACGCGTTCCAAGATTGCGGCTCTAATTTTGAATATTTTGTAGAGATATTTGGCACACATATTCTTAATATAATAAAGAATGGCGGTTCAGAGCCCAATTTCAGAAATATGTTAGTATGTGGAAATTACTCTATAACTAAATAGAATATTGAAAAACGGAGCCTGTACCGCCATTAAGAAAGACAAAAAATACACTTCCTTCAAATAAACTTTTTTATCCCGTTCCTAGATTTTGGGTCACATTGGAACTACTAAAAATCAATTTTTTTATAACAAGAAATCGAACGTCACTGACTTGGCAACATTTCACGCCTATGTGTATAAAAATTATTGTTTTTGATAGTATAAACGTCACTGTCAGTGTCGAATTACCGACGCACTGTTGCCTCACTTTTGAAAGTTCGCAGAAATTTCGCAATCTTGGACCGCGTTTGTTGCTACCTGTTGATCGCTACTGTGTACTCTTAAATACTTTTTTGGTTTTCAACTACTTGTAACACACTTTGGTTGCTTTTTCATCTTTTGTGAGGGACAATAAAATGTCTCGCATCAATTTTACACTTCTCTCAGAAACATCATTAGCAAGTCTAATATTTTTTAAAAAGTTCATTGCTGTGATAAAAAAATGTGTTGTTTTTTTTAACGAGAATAATTTTCATAGTTAGATACTCAAGATATCTTAAAAAAAACTAATAAACATGAAAAGTGAGTAATTTATGATATTTAATCCCCATAATCAACTTATCTTGGCCTGTAATATTTTTTTCTGAATGTACCTATATATAAAATAACAGTTAAAACTGAGTTTATACTTGTTTCATTACGGACAAGACGATCGTCAAAATGCAAATAGCCGTATATTAGCTCCCGCTCCCACTGGCCCAAGCGAAATTCCGTGGGGTGCGTCCACTGATCGGCATTCCGAATGATTCATCGGCACGCATCGCAAAAGTTGCCCCTCGAAGCAACCCTTCGGCCTTCCCGACTTCCCGATGGTGCGATCCGTACGATGCGGGTCAGTGGACGCAGGTACATAAGTTTTTGTACAAGGCAAACTAAAATCCGTTGCGTACGATGCGTCCGATGCGTACGATGCGGGTCTGTGGACGCTTGCCTTTTATAGCCTTCACATTTCGTCACAATCCGTGGAAATAAAATGGACACAGACACAAAAGTAAAAATACCGAAAAGATAGCGCAGAAATGAGTGAATCTTCTGAATCTTGATTAAAATATACGAGAAAGAGTAGAGAGGCGACTCCGGATACTTTTGATCTTGATTGGTATCTCAAGTATTATTCTAATGAGAATCCTACAGCGTACAGTAAAGAGCTTATTGTTATAAGGGAAACTGATTCAAGTTGCAAAAGTCCTAGGTATACCAGGACCAAATAAAAGGTATATTGGATGTTATATGGGAGCTTATACAGGATGTTTCTAAATACGTATGACAAACTTTAAAGAGAAATAGAAGCGTTCAGCGGGTATTTTGAAAAAACTAATTATACATAAGAGCCATATTCAAAGAGCTCTAGCTCCCTTAGGAAGCATTCTCGGATTAGGTGATTTGGGATATACCTTAGATAATATTTTATTTTCAGCCCAAGAATCTACAGTTGAAATATTTCCAAGTTATAATGAAACACCCTGTATAGCAGTTTTGCCAAAGTCCTGAGTATTTATATAATATTCCATGAAAGATGGAAAATTACAAGTTCTAGAAGTTAGATAGTTAGAAGATTCGTTTCCGAGGAAACGAACCTTCTCGAAGCTTCCTCGAAGAGGAAATAGAAGAATTCAGAATAGAAATGAGCGAGGGCAAAGAAATTTAAATTACATGCACAATTACAATTGTGCAAATTACAAAAAATTACCGGAAATTTAAATTACAGGCAATTACATTGTAGTTGAGTTTACTGTCAATAACACAAGATTGAAAGAAACACCACACACCTATTCAATAGTTCGAAAAGTTAGCTAGAACTTGTGATAAGTAGAGTATTGCAGACAAACCGGCCCTGCTTTTATGTTCCAATTAGAATAACAATTATTATTATAAAGACAATAACATTGTTATCGAGTTATTGCTTTTTAATAATTCAAGGTTAATGCATATAAGTTTACCTAAACCATGCAAATAAGTAGTTTATTACATTTCAAGGCATCAGTTTTATTGTTGAAAATAGTTATTTTCCTAACTAGTGCGGAAAGTGATACTTTCACGCACGAGACTGCCGTTGACCCGAACGACGCGATAGCGGAGTTCGGGCAAATAGCGGAGTTCGGGCAAGCAGTCGAGTTTTCGCACCAGAAAATATTTTATAACGTTTTTTTTTTGGATAATTCTTAATAAAAAAGGCCTGTTGTCATTTTTCTTAGAAGTTAATAGTTTTCGATTTATAAGCGATTTAGAATCTAAAAAATGCGAAAATACGCATGTTGAGGCTTGAATACACAATGTAAATTATTGTTTTTGAGGTTGGTAAGTGCCTAAGTTGATCTTTACACATTTAGTTCTGAAGAGTAATCGGGGCTTATTTCAATTTAGACCGTTGTTTTTAATTGTTAGTTATGCGCGTCCACTTAACTGTTAAGCCGTGCCGCGCCTCCTTGCGTAGCACTATATAGTGCGTCTTGGTCTTACTTATACATATTAAACGTGCTTATGTAAAAAATTCTCAACAAATACTTGACATTTATTAAAATTATATAATTTATTATTAACATAGCTTTTTCTAATAATTATTTGGTTATTCAATAAATTATTGCCAATATGCTAATTAAATAAGCCTATCATATAGTGCGACAGAAACGGACTATTAAAAGCGACGCGAGGAGGTGCGCCGCCGTGGCGCGACGGCTTAACATTTAGAGGACGCGCATAATTGACAATTAAAACACAACGGTCTAAATTGAAATAACCTATTTCTATTCATAAGCTGATATTTAAATAGTGATAAATAAATAGTTTTATATAAATTCGAACTGCTAGTTTTATTAAAAACTCCACAATATTTTTAATTCATTAAACTATTTTCTATATTTCTTTTCAGTTGGGTGTTGCGTTAGGCTTCCTATTACCTCCAATATTTGTAAGTGCTGATTCAACTATTGACCAAATGACACATGATTTTTATGTTATGTTCATTTCTGTCGGTGCGTTCACCACACTACTTCTTGTGATTATTATTTTGTGTAAGTATAAAGCCCGGTACACATATGCGAGCCGAACTGTATGCGAACGCCATATTCGTATAATTTGTACGGTAGGACGAACCGCTTACGAGCTTTTCATTCGTTATGAACCACGGTCTGTCGGTTTTTGGGATGAACACAAAGGATATGCGCAGTTCCATTTGGCGGCCCGCGCAGCGATATTGTCTCGTCGAACGGAGATTATGTGAACGATGTGTTCCTAGAGATTAGAAACGTGAGAAACACAATGTAATCAATTTTTATTTCATAGTTAATAAACAAATAATTGCTGTCTTTATTTACATTTAGAACGTGACTTTGAGATAAAATTACAAGTTAAGTGCATAATTTACCTACATTAAACTTCGCACCAGTTGGTTCGTTGCTTTCCATGGATCATTATGGTTAGCTGTAAATATATTTTCAACGAACTGTATGCGAGCAGTTCGCAAACAGTTCGCCTCACATATGTAGGTATACCCGGCTTAATTAAGAATATATTTGTTTCTATCAATTTTTAATTTAGTACCCCAGGGCACAATAGATGCAACATTATTAGTAGAAAATCAGGATGATTGTCATGTACCTACTAATTGTTCATTTAAATGCCTGTACAACATATCAAATTAAGCTATGCTATAGCTAATGGCAGTGACAAAGAATTCATAGTCTACTCTGAAACTGAACGAATTATTGGCAATCCTTATTATGTTTAACACACACTTTAACAGCCATAATTGAGCAAGACGACCGTTATCTTAAAGAAAACCAAATTTTTTTGACGATCAACTACCACAGAAAATTAAAATACTACTATGATGGTAAAATAATATTTCAATTAACTATGATAGACATCGTTTATGCCAGCCTAGCACCATCTCTCATGTTGTGAGTAGGTCCTGTCTTAATCAAAATATGAAATATGATGATTTAGTTAGATGGAGGAAATAAAAATAAAAACAATATGCTAACTAATCATGTATATTTTTCATTAAAGATAAAAAAATTATTTATTAAATTCAATGCAGTCTTGCCGAAAGCTAACAGTGAATATTATATTTATGGCAATTTGTAACTGTCGGTAGCTTCTTGGTGCCTTGACTGTTGGTTACTGGTGTTGTTGACCTGGCTTCGAGATATTATGGCCAGGTCTCCTGCAGTTGTTTTTGGTGGTGCTTACGTTAGATGCATCGTGGTAGTGGTATCGCCAGCGATTGAGGAGGCTTTAGAATTCCTCCCGAAACAAGAGAGGGTTCCTTTGATTTATTGCCAAAAACTAGAATACATATCAGACGTAAAGACTCATTGAAAAGTTTCATTGTCATTCTTCAAAAAATAACTAAAAACTATAGCAGATGGCAATTAATATAGAATAATTACTAGTAATATTAAGTAGATAAATTTTGTATGATTTATACATGCATATATCAAACATTAACACGTGCTGTGAAAATAAAAGTGAGGTTAAATATGAAAAACGGTTAAAAGAATTTATATGAAAATACAACATGTCGGAAACTAGTCACCCCAATTTGAACGTCTGTTGGAATAAATGAAGCTTACTGGCTAAACGGGGCCTTAAGTAGTCACAAAAATCAAATAAAAAATGCATCCATGTTGACATGAGAGGAACTGACTTACAGAATCAATGGGGGCTCGACATTGACATGGTAGGGGAGTGCATACAGATTTTCACTTCGGAAAAAATCAACCAAGATACGACTTTTTGTAATTTCATTAAGAAATGTTTAATAAACAACATATCAAAAAGTTCTATTCGAGAAGTGGGTGTTTCATTTTTTATTAAACAAATGAACTGCGAAATTAGATGTTCTTTAAAATAACTCCGAAAATGTAAATTGTAGAAAAAAACTGACTTGATCGTTGAAAAATTCAGAAAATTTTACAGAAAAAACCCTTTATAAAGATTTTTCTAAAATTAAATGTGTAGCTGTTATAATTTTTTATTTATAACGCTAAAGTCACCCTTCTCACAAACATTGGCGCACTGTAAACTAGCGTACGGCGAAGTGCACGGTTGCGTTATTTTAATGTAATTCTTTAACTAATGGTTCAAATGAAATTTTATAAATTTATCATGAACTAAGAATAATTTAGCTATATTATGGTTGTAATAAAAAGAAATAAAACATATGGGCATAAATATGGTGTGGGCGGAAAGTGAGACTTACATGAATTTGGTTTAAAAATGATTTAAACATGTGTAACTAATACATTGTTTCTTATAAAACTGTCAATTTTGCACAGCTTACCTTTCAGACATATTACTAAACGATGTTTCTCTCAAAAAAAATCTCAAAAATTTAATTCAAATGATACGACGTCTCAAAAAATGTAATTTTTGAAAACTTCGTAGTTTTAGAGAATTGCCACCACTAAGACGGTATTACTCAAGTTTGAACAGATTTATTACAGTTTTATAGGTGCTTTCTTAAAGCGTGGGATGTAATCTTTAAAATGCACTAAACTATTTTACTTTAGAAATGAAATAGACTATTTCTTTTTGAGAAAATTAAGAAAGATAACAAAAATGTAATACAAACACCGAAAATTACCAGTTAAAAAAATGTTTATACAAAGTGATCAAAACTGTTTTCTATAAAACTTACCTAAAATACATTTAATAATAAGCTTCAACAATAATAAATGTTCAACAAAAAAAATTTTTTAGCTCTTATACAGTATGTCTGCGTAACTTGAGACCTATTGATAACTTTTTTATTATCAGTTTTACGAAAAAAAGTTATTCTCAATAAAATACTCTGCATCATATAATCTAAGATGCAACCATCAAATGTCAAATTTTATACGAGGTATGTCAAAAAATATGAATTTCACTCAAGAGTAAAGTACCTCTATAATTTCACAATATCGAAAATTGTTATTAAGAAAAGTTGTTTGGAATTAAAAAATATGTTTCAGTGTTCAATTACATCCTTCTAATTAAAATATTGTGAATAATAAAGGCACTTAACTCTTAAGTAAAATTCATATTTTATACATATCTCGTATAAAATTGCAAAAGTTTGATATCTGTTAGTTGTATCTTAGATTTTAGACCAGGTAGAGCATTTTATGAAGAATAACTTTTTTTTTCGTAAAATTGATAATAAACTAGTTTTCATAATTATTGTAATAAAATGATGATGGGTATTCGTAATTTGAGAAAAAATTGAAAAATTTTTTTTCGATTAGAATGATCTAATTCTATATTAAAACATAATTTTTAATTTCAAACAACTTTTCATAATATCATTTTTTGATATTCTGGAATATGAAGGTACTTTACTCTTTAACGAAATTTATATTTTTGACATAACTCGTATAAAATTGATAAAATTTGATATATGACGGTTGAGTTTTAAATTTTTGATTATCCAGAGCATTTTATGAAGAATAACTTTTTTCGTAAAATTGATAATAAAAAAGTTTTGCATGTGGTTCCTAGTTACGCAGACATACTGTATAAGAGCTTCTGTATAAGAAATTTTAAATTGTAATGCCATATTCGGATTCAGCATAATCAAAAACAAAATAGAAACATATTTGATCAAAGTAAAATGATGAATTCAACGATATTTTTAAAAATATTTATACAAAACAATTGTTATTGTTTAAACAATTAATAAACAATTAGCGGCCAAATCTGCGAGTAGAACTTTTTACTTTAACATGTATATAAACTAACAAAAAAAGTTTTAGAAAAATATAAGCTTGTTTGAATTTTTCCGAAACAATGCATGTTTTCGTTCTAATTGCGCTCCCCTATAGAGCGTGTCTAGAGCATATAATATAAATGTCTGATGATAGAATAATTAGATGTTTTATAACAAATGTACGGAGATATGCCTATAGAAAATAACAAGAGAGGGCGCCAACTAATTTTTAACGAATACCAGTAAAAACAATAAAAGACGTTAAGAAATTAATTAAGGATTACCTATATGAATAATGAATTATTCGCGAACTTAATCGACTGTAGGTGGCAGTGCAGTTACATAAAAATGACCGACGTCATTGGGATAACGTATTTTGATGTAATTACTAGGTATTGTTATTGATGTAATTAATTAATTTAAATAAACCAATAATTAAATGAACGGAACTGATAATCCTGATAAAATGAACTCAAAATCCAAGGAAAAATCTCGGGAAAGAGAAACGTGGGACGTAGGAGGATTTCCTGGTTGTGAAATTTAAGGGAGTGGTACGGGTGCATAAAGTTGTTCAGAGCTGCAGCCAATAAAGTTAAGATTGCTGTGATGGTAGCCAACCTCCGATAGGAGACGGTACTGCAAGAAGAAGAAGAATAAAATAATTCTTTGAAAATAAAATAACAAAGATGTGACGTTTATCACGGTACAAGATGGAGGAGCTATATGTTTTTATCGGTTTTTGTTGATGTTGAAAAGTTGATGTACTTATGTACCTATAAAATTGATTTATTTCTTAATTTTTATTAATCAACGTACTAACGAATTCCATTACTAGAAAAAATTATAACATACTTTTAATTAAAAAAATCTGACTGCATTTATGTTTTTTCCAGTTTTTAAAGATAAACCACCGACTCCACCATCACATGCTGCTCTTCAACAAGAATCAGAAACGATCGATTTTATGAATTCCTTAAAAGATTTGTGTAAAAATAAATCTTTTGTGTTTTTGTTGGTGGCTTACGGAATAAACGTTGGAGTATTTTACGCAATCTCTACTCTTCTTAATCAGATTGTATTACTATATTATCCAGTAAGTAACTATTTTTGATAAGAACTGCTTGTAAACGTTAGGTATTGTTAAAAAGTGTTAAGAAATAGAAAAACAATCAAACATAACAGTAATAGACCAGGGCGCATCTGTAAAAATATTAGTACATTTGGACGTTGAGAGTTGACTCAAATTTGTTTGCAGAAATTGCTTGAAAATAACTCAACTAATAATATTTGAGTTATCCTCCCTCTCAAAAAGGTCCGGAACATTGTTTAAATAATGAAAATGTCAAAAAATGAAGGAAAAATTCGATTTTTTTCTTCGTTTTTTGATTATAACTTTAAAAGTATTCATTTCCGAGAAAAGATGTACTGACATAAAAGTTGCGTAATTAAATTTTCTATAATATAGAATTGGTTAAAAATTTAAAAAATAGTCACCCTTGTTGCAAAATAGCAATAATTGCGAAAAAAAACATACAAAAACAAGTATTCGCATTTTACGTTTTTCAACCATTTATTCTACACTTAGGACCTTCATATTTCACTCAGAAAAACTTTATGATACAGTAAAACAACACTGTAAATTTCATTAAGATTGTTTTAATAGATTTTGCAAAATAAATTTTGCAATCCAGCTTTCGCAAAAAAATTAATTTGTGCAAAATGTTACAGGACTGAAAATAAAGCAGATAGCAAGTTGAAATTTTTTTTGCGTATAGAAGTGTACTGTACCTTTCATTTGAAATTTGCAAAACTAAAATCGATTAACCACCACGGCGTCAGGAATTTTTTTTAAATATTGGTGCTACGCGCAGGACAGCGGATAGTTTGCTCTGATTGGGCATTCCAATGACCTTTGATAATGATTGATACATTTTAATTTTTATTACATTTCGATATAAATAAATAAATTTATTTATTGCAAAATAAAAACACATACTCTATACTTTAAAATAACACTTTTTTAGCAAAAACTTTCTTTGTTCATATATTTTAACTTAAGAGAATAAAAGTTTATTATTTTTAAACATATGCAATTGTTTAAACAATATTTCACAAACAATAATAAAATTAGTTTGATTTTTGTGGAATTAAAATAGTAAAATACAACAAAATATAGAGTAAGAAAATAATATATTAGATAAAGATTCGAAGAAATTTTTGTGGAAATTAACTTGTGTGAATCAGACACCGCTGTCCTGCGCGTAGCACCAAAAATTAATGTTTATTAAAAAAATTTCCTGACGCCGTGGTAATTAATCGATTTTAATTTTGCAAATTGCAAATGAAAGGTACAGTACACTTCTACCGGGTGGTGAATTGGAAAGCGGGCCATAGGAAACTCAATGTAAAATTCTAAACTGTTGAATTCCTGCTTCCCTAATTATTTTACATCAAAAGTCATAAGAAACTATTTGTAGAGAATTGAAATCTGTATTGAAAACAACTGTTAATATTGTTCTACGAACAATAATTATTCAAAATTTTGTAAAAATATAATACATTTTTCAGAGTAATACGCCAAAGTTAGGCCACACGCAATACCATAATGTGTATAAGGTTGCATTTGTTGACAATAAATTTATTATATTAACAATTTGAACTGTCAATTTTTTTATTTATTTTATCACTTACTGTTTAAAACACAATAAAGTTGATAAGATACCTTTAGTTAAGGAGAAGTATTAATAATAAAGATATCTTCTTCAGTCAATAATGTGCTCACTGTCAGTTAAATAATAACGTGTGGCCTAACATGCCCACACATACCTACTGCGGTAAATACATTATATTTTTCAAAATTTTGGAATGTGTTTAAATCGTAGAACAATTGTAACTTCTGTTTCTAATACAGATTTCAATCCTCTACAAATAACTTCTCATGACTTTTGATGTAACATAATTAGGGAAGCAGAAATTCAACAGTTTAGAATTTTACATTGAGTATCCTATGGCCCGTTTTCCGATTCACCACCCTGTATATGCAAAAAAAATTCAACTTGCTATTCTCCTTTTCATGAACATTTTTCAGTGCGTCACAAATTATAGAAAAAAAGGTAAGTCCGTGATAATACATATTTATGACATTTATTCTAACGTGACATTTTAGTTAAATCTGACAGTTGTCAAATTTTATTTTCAATTTGGAATAAAACCAAATCAATTGTGTCTATTGCATTTATAAAATGGTATTTTCTTTCATTTGTATAGTCTTATAAATTGTACAGATTATATTGATAATATTATTATTTTATTTAATAAATAATTCTTTTTTGATTATGGCGCCATCTATCGACAACTAGAATAATCACCGAACTAGAATAATTACCGAAGTATTCCCAGACGTGCCTTTTTTTCTGTCACATACAATTTAATGCGTTAGAGAGAAATCGAAAAACTGTAACGCACTGAAAGATGATCATGAGAAAAAGAATATCTGCAGTCCTGCAACATTTAAAAAAAATGAATTTTTTTGCGAAAGCTGGATTGCAAAATTTATTTTGCAAAATCTATTAAATCGATCTTAATGAAATTTACAGTGTTGTTTTACTATATCATAAAGTTTTTCTGGGTAAAATATGAAGGTCCTAAGTGTAGCATAAATGGTTGAAAAACGTAAAATGCGAATACTTGTTTTTGTATGGTTTTTTTCGCAATTATTGCTATTTTGCATCAAGGGTGACTATTTTTTAAATTTTTAACCAATTCTATATTGTAGGAAATTTAATTACGCAACTTTTATATCAGTACAACTTTTCTCAGAAATGAATAGTTTTAAAGTTATAATCAAAAAACCAATAAAAAAATCGAATTTTTCCTTCATATTTTGACATTTTGATTATTTAAACAATGTTCCGGACCATTTTGAGTGGGAGGATAACTCAAATATTATTATTTGAGTTATTTTCAAGCAATTTCTGCAAAAAAATTTGAGTCACCTCTCAACGTCCATCTCAAAACAGATGCGCCCTGGACTATAAACAATTCTCTAATTTGAAAGAAATTAACATCAGTGATTTTATGTCAAAAATATTAAGAACTTAAAATTCGTAAAACGGAATGAAAAAAATATCAAGAATATAAATTTGAAATATGTATTGTGTCCCCTACAAACTTCAATAACTGATTTGACACGTTTTTTGGAATACTCTATACTTAATACTAAATAGTCTTAGCCACTAAAATATTAAAAACAGTTTTTCTGTTTTACATAAAATATTTAGGCAGTAGATATCTAATTACTGAAGAGAGTCAGAAAATATATTACATAGCTGACATGAAAATTAAACCATAGACAAACAAATTCAAACCGACAAACCGGCTAGTTGGGAACATTAAGGGAACATAATTCATAAAGTTATTGTTTATATGTTTTATGTCTTTCGCTTTGGTTGGAATTCCCTCAATGTTGCCTCATTGGAATCCCCTTCCCCGCGCCCCTCTCCATGGTAAATGGCAAAAAATGTCTAGATCCGCCACCTGGTAACGACCGAAAAACGTACCTCGGATTTAATGACAAAATGAGCAGTACCTGAGTTTCTAGAGCTTTATACTCTTGACCTATGCAGCGTGAAAATTTGAAATAACGTTGCCGCACACTGCCAATATTAATCACATCAGTCATCAGTCATATTCTTATTTAAAACCAATAAGTCTATGCGGCTATTAAAAATATTTTCTTTAAAAATAGCTTCTGAATTAAACAATATCTTGAATAAGAGTACCTATGCCATAAGTTTTGAGCTGGCATGGCCTTCCAATACTAACCAACTTCATTCTAACCTTTCAGTTCAGGAAGGCCTCATGGCCTCATTGGCCTTTATTTAACTTCCTTTTTAATATTGGTCTACACTAGAAAAATTTCTGCTGGTTAAATTTTTTTCTATGGCCGTAGAGATCAAAAATGGTCAAAATCAGCCTGAACAGTTGACAAATAATATATCTTCCAAAAAACTGCCATGAAAATGTAATACTTTTTTGTGAATAAAAAATCTACATAATAAATAGCATCTGAAATATGTCCAAAATTTTTATGACAGATATTTTGTTTGCATATTAATAATATTCTTATCTTTATTTGTTAATTAATGATGATTCAAATAATTAAAAAAAACTTTTATTAGGTTTAAAAGATCTATGAAATTAAAAAATATTCATGTATTTTAGGGAGCAAGTGCAGACGCTGGCCGAATTGGACTTGTCATTGTGGTAGCTGGTATGTTAGGATCTGTTTGTTGTGGCATTATACTTGACAAATATCATAAATTCAAGTAAGTATTTCATAAATCATAAATTCTGTATTTCATAAATCACAAATCATTATTCATAAATCATAAATTCAGTACCTATATCATAAATTGAGTAAGCTCTTTTGACAATGGTTATTCCATCTTTTAAGGCGATACTTAATACTGAAATAAGGGTTAATAGCATAAAGTTGTGCTCACTACGGAGAGCAATGGATTGTATCCTCGCTCCGACCCTTGCTCCCTGGTATTTATATTCGTTATATTCGTGAATTCTCGAATTTAAAATAATGTATTTATTTTAAATGAGAGAATTATAAATACCAGGGAGCAAGGGTCGGAGCGAGGATACAATCCATTGCTCTCCGTAGTGAGCAAACCCTAAGAGTATTTCAGACTTGAAACCACAGAGCAAATATTCACATTGTGTCAAACAGTTATGCAATATAAGGTGGATGAAAATATCTGGATATGCAAACATTTGGAGATAAAAATATCTGGAGATGAATAATTATGAAAAATATAAGGTATTTCAATGGTACTACAATCATTAGAATATTACAACCTGGCATATTTATGTTTCGTGGACCTAAAGAAATTTAGGTCCACGAAATTTTTTTCTTTTAATCTTTACGCTGAAACAATCTTAAATGAAGTGTTGGAAAACGCAAAAGATGGTATAATCATTAATGGCGTGCTTATGAACAATATCAGATACGCAGATGACATCTCGTTAGTGACAGTGACAGAATCAATTGAACATCTTCAAGCGTTATTGAATCGAATGGTGGCGATCTGTGCGATATATGGACTCAAACTCAACGCAAGGAAAACAAAGTTTATGGTTATTAGTAAACAGGCAGCCGTAAATAATAATAATTGTAACGTAATAATTGCTAATGACTCAATTGAACGCGTAAGTTATCTTGTATATCTGGATACTCATTTAATGAAAGCTGGAACCCTAGTACAGAAATAAAAAGTAGAATTGCCAATTGCCAAAGCAAGAACAAGTTTTATGAAATTTAAGAAAATTCTGTGCAGTCATGATTTCAATTTGGAACTTCGCATAAGAATTGTTCGATGTCAGATATTCCCAGTACTACTTTACGGGGTTGAAGCACGGACCCTGACATAATAGCTTTTAAAAAACCTAGAAGCATTTGAGATGTGGGTCTACCGCCGTATTCTGAAGATCAGTTGGGTAGAAAAAGTCACAAACGAAAGAGTTTTGCAACGTTTGAACAAAAGTTGTGAAGTAGTGAACACGGTTAAAAGGCGTAGATTGAAATACTTTGGTCATATAATGCGTCACCCAGAAAAATATGACATACTTCACCGTGTCATGCAAGGTAAAATAATGGGAAAAAGAAGTGTGGGCCGCCGTACAACTTCTTGGCTTAAAAACCTACGCCAATGGTTTGGGAAAACTAGCACTGAACTATTTCGTGAAGCTGTAAATAAAGCAATGATTGTTAATATGCTGGGCAACATCGGAGCCAACGATCGATAAGCGGTCTCGACACCTTAAGAAGAAGACGGACCTAAAGAAGGCATTGTAGGGTCAAATTAGAGGACGTTATCCACTTATTGTACGTATGCAAGAGAGTTCTTCTTGGAATAATTTGACTACCAAAACAACATAATAAAAGTAAAAGTAGAAGGAGAACTAACTGACCCAACTGAGGCTGGCAATGGGATAAGGTAGGAGGATTCCTTGCGTTCTCTATTGTTCAATATGGACGAAACAATAAAAAAAGGATACCAAATGAGAGAAAAACATCTTAAAATAATCTGTGTTACGCAGACAATGCAATACAAATCTGTCAAAGTGAAGATAATTTATAACGTATGCTGCACCAATTTAATATAACCGCCAGAAAATTTAACATGTTAATTACTCGAAAAAAGACAAAATGCATGGTCATAACAGTAAATCTACTAAGATGTAAATTAGAGCTGGAGGGTCAGATAATAGACCAAGTGATGTGAGTATAAATATCTAGGCATCACACTATCCAGATACGGAGACTCGAAACAGAAGTTGAAGATCAACTGGGTAGAGCAAACAGAGCCGCAGGTTGCCGGAATGAAGCAATATGGAGAAATAAAAATATCGGAAAAGAAATGAAAGGTACGATTTACAAAACAGTCATCAGACCAATAATGGCATAAGCGGCAGAAACGCTACCTGACACAGAGAGAACACAAGAATGCTAGAAACAGAAGAGATGAAAACCCTTCGAAAAATCGCTGGTAAGACACTATGGGACAGAGCTAGAAGTACAGATATACGACGGAGATGCAAGGTGGAGAACATTAATAACTGGGTAAGAGTAATGCCTACACAGAAAGACGAAGAAGAAGAATAATAATGCTAGAATATTTTTTTATAGTAATCAAGTCTACAACTGAAAATTGAAGTCCCGTAGCTATTAATAGACAATCCCTAAGGCCCAGTAATAACAAATGAAGAAGTAACTATGGCCATTAAGCGGATTAAATATGGGAAATCACCAGGACCTGATGAGGTGCATGGTGAAATTTTAAAGCTATTAGAGACACACCAAATCACAACTCTTACGAAGTTATTCAACAACATATATGAGACTGATTACTTACCAAAAGACTAGCTACTATCATTATTCATTCCACTTCCCAAAAAAGCCAACTCTAGAAAATGTGAAGAACATAGATTAATTAGTTTGATGCGCCATGTATTTGAAGTATGATCATTCATTCGCGTATATATACTAAATTAGAAGAACAGCTGAATGAAGTTCAATTTGGATTCAGAGCAGGACTTATAACGAGGGAAGTACTTTTCAGCTTTTAAGTTCTAATACAGAAAGCCAGGGATGGCAACTGCAATGTGTATGCATGTTTCATAGATTTCGAGAAGGCATTTGATAAAGTCTCACATGGGAAACTAATCGATATCCTAAAAACATTATGACTCGATGGTAAGGATGTAGACTGGTCTCCAACTTATATCTCCATCAAAAAGTAACAGTTCGATTCGAAAATTTTCGAAAATCTTTACAGTCGGAAAAGGAGTTAGACAGGGTTGTATACTGTCACCAGCATTATTTAACATATACTCTGAAAACATCTTTAGAGAGGCCTTGGACGAATCAGAAGATGGTGTTGCAGTAAATGGACAACTTATAAACAATATTAAATATGCAGACGATACAGTATTGCTGGCAGATAGCACGCAGGGGCTCCAATGGATGATGGATAATGTTGTAGAAGTATGTAACAAATACGGCCTGAAACTAAATTGTAAGAAGATAAAAATAATGATCGTTAGTAAGAACACTAGGTATATAACGCCCAAATAACCGTAAACAATACACCCCTAGAAAGAGTACAGAAAATATGCTATCTGGGCTGCAACATTAAGGATACTTGGAATCATAGCTACGAAATAAAACTCGTATTGAAAAAGTCAGAAGCTCTTTAAACAGTCTTAGGAAGATTCTCTGAAACTTATCTTTAAGTATAATATACGCATAAGAATTCTTAGATGTTACGTCTTTAGTGTCCTCCTCTACGGAGTAGAAAGCTGGAGTATTACAGAAGATGCAATAAAACGGTTAGAGGCGTTTGAAATGTGGTGCTACCGACATATGTTGAGGGTCTCATATATACATCACACAACTAACATAACTATGGTCCAGAGATTAAGAAAAGATAAAGAAATGATTAACACCGTAAAGAACAGAAAATTGGCTTACTTCAGCCACATTATGCGTAATGAAAAATACCGACTACTACAGTTGATTCTACAACCGAATATTGAGGGCAAGAGAGGCCCTGAACGTAGACGTATATCCTGGCTAGCCAATCTTAGAAAGTGGACTGGTCTAACGTCAACTGATCTATTTCGAGCTGCTGTGAATAGAATAACTAGATGGGTCAATGTGGTCACCAACATCTCCAGAGGATATCTAGGCACCTTTAGAAGAAGAAGCTATCATGAAAATCACCTCCATCTTTTAAAATATCAGAAAGGAATTAATACGACTGAAAGATCCAAAGATGGTATATATTATAACACAAACATATGTACATGGTTGCGAAAAAGCCTCGCAACACGTTATTTTCTCGGAAACCGCTAGAACGATTTTTACCGATTTTGGTGGGTAAGGGTCTATTAATGTGGCCGATATTATACTGGTAATTACACTGTTGTCAAATCTTCCGTTTTTCTGGAAATCTGTATATTTTTTAAATTTTGAAGTCCTTAATGGATACTGATTATCTTTCATATGATATTCTCTCTATACCTAAATGCCATAATTTCGGAGTTCTTCTTCTTCTCCTTCTTAACTCAGGCGAGACTCGTTAGTCTCTGGTACTTGGTCATAAGACCTTTGTACCAAACCCTGTTCTTCTCCTTAAACTTTAATAAGTCCTGTGGCCTCAACGAAGGCCAACAGTTTTCTTATTGGTAGTTTTAGGATCTCTTCTGGTTCAAACCTTATTTGACCAGTGAAGTCCTGCCTTACATCACCTAGCACACTGCAATGGCATAGTATGTGTATGGCAGTTTCTTCTTCTATTTCGCACTTTCTGCACCATGGTTCATTCACCTTACCTAGTTTGTATAGGTGATTTCTTAAACGGAAATGTCCAGTCACCATTTCAGTGACCGTTTTGATCTCTCGTTTATTGAGGTTCGTCAAACTGTTCGAGAGTTTTTTATCAATATTTGTTGGAAATTCCATACAATTGATTTGTTGTGTAAATAGTTCGAAATCATATCCCATTTTTACCCTTGTCGACGCCCGTGGTTCCTCGCTCGCCTATTTTTCGGAATCCACCTGTGTCGAAGAATTGGACGTTTCAACCATTTGAGGTCCAAAAGAATTTTCCCCCGATGAGAAGCATTGAGACGGCCAACGCGTAATCACGTAAAATGGTGACTTCGTAGATGATGTCCGATCGTAAGTACATACCTAGTATTTTCACCTTATATTTTGTTATTACCTATATCCTGTTATCGTTTTTTGTGCTATTTGACCACCAACAATTGATTTAAATGTGCGTATTAAGTTTATATGCGCCTATGAGAATTTCCATTTAATCTCTACCAATAGTAGCTATCGAAGAAAAATAGTAATTGGCACGTAATTTGTATTGTTTATTGCTTGTGTTGATTTTATTAAATTGTTTTCGTTCAATACCTGCTAATAACCTACATTTTTTGATCCTTCTAACCTGATATGAATTATTTTTTAATATTATTTGATACACTGTTTAAAATTTGAAATGGTGGTTTGATTGATTCGTCGCAATTATAATACATATATTCGTTTATTGTTATATATTACAATAGGTTTGTAATATAGACTTGATATGTTAATTATTAATTATATTTGTTTTGTTTGATATCGGGATATGTACCTATTAGGAAAGTTTTATCGTTTGATTTTGCGTCGTGTCGAAGCGAGGCTTATCTGTTTACCGTGACGGATTTGGGGTTGGCATCGGGTGATTTATTATTCAAAGTAGGTACTAAATAGTATTGAGTTTCCGTTCCTCGAATGGGTCTAAAGATTTAATATTATTGTCGTTTCTCCGTTTAAGAAACCAAATATTTTGTATTTTTCCGAGCATCGCGTCGCCCCATGGGCGTAGAGAAATATTTTTTGTGTTATACTTTTAATTTTTTGATTTCAGGCAGTTTAATTCTATAATCGCGTTTCGTGTTAGTATTTTATTATTGCATTTTTTTTATCGTCGCATTTATAGTACAGTTAATAATATTTTATTTTGATCATTTCATTTCTGTTTGAAATTTTTTTATATAAAAGATTAGAATGGATAGATCGAGAAAATTGAAATTCCAGCGGCATACAGCGCTCAATGACATTCAGTCGATTTATGATCTAGGTAGTAAAGCCGTTTCTGATCAGAGTTTACGATCGTTGTTTAAAATAAGGTGTAGCGAGTTAGACGTGATTAAGGAGGAATTTTTAAAGCAGCATACAAGCATTATTAATAATGTTTTGTCGGTACCGGATTCAGATACGAGGGACGAAGAAAAAGTCCGAGAATTATTCTTGGACTTATTCTACAAAATCAAAGTTTTTGACGCGGAATTCTTTGGGTCACCATCTGAAAGTCCAGGTCCAGCGTCTTGTGCTTCCGGCGGAGCTCATCCTTCGCACATTCGCTTACCTCGTATTGATCTTCCGCGTTTTCAAGGAAGTTTTATTAATTTTGCATCCTTTATAGACCTTTATAATTCGATAGTGCATAACAATGCAGCCCTAGGAAACGTAGAAAAATTCAAATATTTGAAAGGTTGTTTAGACGGGACTCCGCTTAGCTTAATTCGCAATTTGCCCATAACTAACGATAATTACCAAGTGGCTTACGATTTAATTGTTAAACGGTACACAAATGTTCGTCGTTGTGCGACCGCCCATTGGGATGTGATAATGGGCGTTCAAAAAATCTCCGCGGTTAACTCGAAAAATCTAGCTAAATTGGTAGACACCTTTTTAGAAAACTTAGCCGCATTGAAAACTTTAGGCCTTCCCACTGAGCATTGGGATTTCATTATGTTCAATTTGCTTTTGTCGAAATTAGATGTTGATTCCATTAAGTTATTCGAGTTGGAAAATAAGTCTAATGAAATTCCTTCATTTAAAAAATTAGTAGCGTTCATCGAAACCCAATACATCGCGTATGATAATTTAGACAGTAGTATAGGTGAGGGAAAGAAGTCGTCGCGGGCCACAAATAGCACGGAGCCAAGGGCCAACTCCAAGCACCAGACTGGTGATTCAAGGCACAATCGTAGTAGCTCGTCGTTCATAACAAATTCGTCTTCAGTATGTTGCGCTTTATGCAAACAAAGCCATTATCTCAACCAGTGTTCGTTGTTCTTGAAAAAATCGCCAAAAGAGAGATATCAGATTTGTAAAGAGTCTTCTTCCTGTTTTAAGTGTCTTAATCAGGCTAACCATTCAGTCAAGTCGTGTCCTAAATCCTTCAAATGTAGCAAATGTAATAGTCATCTCCATAATAGTTTGTTACACTTCGAGAGAAACCGTTCCAATAGGCAGTCGTCCTCAGAAAATAATAGTCCAGGGACATCGGGAATCGAATCGTCTCCTGAAGTATCCCATTGTGCAGCTAGTTTTGTAGGAAATAAAAATGAAACCAAAAAGGAAATCTTGCTCGGTACTGTTTTGGTTCATGCAATTGACAGTAAAGGGTGCAAACAACCCTTGAGATGTCTTATTGATTCGGGTTCGATGAGTTCGTTCATTAGTCGAAAGGCTGCCAATCGATTGGGATGGCCTAAAACTCCTTGCTCGTTCGAAGTTAACGGACTCAATTCGATGCAAACGAAACTGAATCAGGGGCAAATAAGTTTCTCTATCCAACCTCGTCATCAGGAGTCACCGGTGTTTCATTTGGAGGCTATTATTACAGATCGGGTTTGCTCGGATTTGCCCAGCACCCAAATAGATATTTCTGCTTGGAATTATATTAAAAATTTGAAGTTAGCTGATCCCAAATTTAATTGTAGTCAATCGGTCGATTTGTTAATTGGTTGTAGTATATTTTCGAAGGTGTTGTTAGAGGGTAAAATTGAAGGTAAACCGGGACAACCTGATGCCCTAAATACCGTTTTTGGATATATTTTGTTGAGCCCAACTAGCACACCTAACCTTTCGTCAACTTGTTTTTCTTCTTCGTCGCTTGTTTGTCTTTCAAATGTGGAAGACTCGTT
Source organism: Diabrotica virgifera virgifera (assembly GCF_917563875.1). Classification (NCBI taxonomy): domain Eukaryota; kingdom Metazoa; phylum Arthropoda; class Insecta; order Coleoptera; family Chrysomelidae; genus Diabrotica; species Diabrotica virgifera. The sequence goes on along the minus strand of NC_065443.1, from coordinate 162,647,169 downwards.
AGATTCTTCGTTAAGGAAATTTTGGGAACTGGAGAACATACCGGAAGAGCCAGTTTCAGAACCGGAAGACGTTCTGTGCGAAACCATTTATCGGGAAACACATAGTCGGGACGTCTCGGGAAAATATGTTGTGTCTTTGCCTTTTCGTGAATCGCCGCCTTGTTTAAAAGATAGCTATGATGTTGCTTTGAACAGATTTATTTCGTTGGAACGTCGCTTGTTTCGTCAGCCGGGTTTGCAAAAGGATTATTCGTCCCATATGCAGGAGTATATTGATTTAGGTCATATGCAATTGGTTCCTGAGGGCGAAAAGACAAAGGGAAAGTATTATATCCCACATCATTGCGTTGTTAAGTCGGAAAGTGTCTCTACTAAAATTCGAGTGGTATATAATGCGTCTCAGAAAAGTCCCAGACTTTGTAAATCGTTGAATGATTATTTATTAGTCGGTCCTAAGCTACAACAGGACATCGTCTCGCTTTTGTTAAATTTTAGACTCAATCGTTTTGCGTTGTGTGCAGATATTCGTCAAATGTATCGTAATATTTTAGTAGTTCCTGAGCATACGGATTATCAACGTGTGTTATGGAGATTTTCTAGCTTGGAGGAGATTCAGGAATATCGTTTGTTAACTGTCACTTTTGGAGTTGTATCCTCGCCGTATCTCGCTCTAAGAACCCTTCAACAACTAGTGTTGGACGAAGGCTCTCGTTTTCCTAAAGCCGCGTCGCTCGTTTGTAATGCTTCGTATATTGATGATTTTGTTTTCGGTGCTTCGACGCTCGAAGAAGCACAAAGTTTAGTCGAAGAATTAGTCGCTTTGTTGAAGTTAGGAGGCTTTGAGTTACGGAAATGGTGTTCGAACGAACCCAAATTGTTGTCGCAATTTCCTGAATCGCATATTAATCCTCATTCTATTAATTTTGATCCAGAATCAAATGGTCCTTCTTTAAAAATCCTTGGTTTGAAGTGGATTGCACAGTCCGATGTCTTTCAATTTTCCGTCAAATTGCAGGATGTCCCTTGTACTAAAAGATCGTTTTTTTCGAATTAGCTCGAATTTATGACCCGTGTGGTTATCTAACACCTATTACCTTTTTCATCAAGCATTTAATCCAACGACTTTGGGCAACTGGTCTTGAATGGGATGATCGTCCTCCCTCAGAAATTATTCGTGTGTGGGAGCAATATAAAAGTGAATTATCTCTTATTTCACAGTTTAAAATTCCTCGTTTTTTGAATATTTCCTCTTGTCCCATCTTAGAACTTCATGGATTTGCTGATGCCAGTGAAAAGGGATACGCTTGTGTCGTTTATATTCGTAGTATTGATAGTCAGAACATGGTCCAAGTTAATTTACTTTGTGCCAAGTCGAAAGTAGCTCCTATGAAACAGATTACGATCCCTCGATTAGAATTGTTAGCTGCTGTTCATTTGGTCAAACTTATGTCGTTTGTGTCACAGTCGTGGAAGAATATAATCTTTCAAAAGGTGTATGCTTGGATAGACTCACAAATAGTATTGCACTGGATTAAAAGTTCACCTTCTAGGTTTAAAACTTTCGTCGCAAATCGCATTTCGTATATCCAGGCCCATAGTCAAAATTATTCTTGGCATTACATTGAATCTCAAAGTAATGCAGCCGATGCGCCTTCGCGAGGCATGTTACCGGCCGCTTTTGTATCGAAACTAGACTGGTTGACAGGTCCTTCGTTTTTATATAATGTTCCATTAATCTTTCCAGAGGTTCCTCCATCATTGCGGGAAAACTCCCCTTCGGAAGAGGTAAAAAAAAGTTTAGTGTTTGTTTCCACTCGTGAGGAACATTTTTTGTCTTGTTTGTTAGAAAACCAATCGTCTTTTACCTCTATCCAAAGAATTTTGGCCTTTATGTTGCGATTCGCGCACAACTCTCGTTTGAAAAGGTCAAGACGTGTAGGACCCTTGAGTTCAGTAGAATTGGAAAGCTCGTTAATTATTCTTGTTAGGTTTACACAGGAACAATATTTTGAAGACCAGCTTCAGTCGAACTCGTTTCCAAAACCATTTCGCAAATTAGGAGTATTTTTAGATGATAATACTCAGTGTTTAAGAGTAGGTGGTCGTCTATCGCAGTCTTCCTTGTCGTATGAGGCAAAACACCCCTTTTTGTTACCAAAGAAATCTCGTCTTACGACTCTCCTAGTTCGTCATTATCATGAAAAGTACTTACATGCTGGATTTAAGAGTACTCAATTTTTGGTGAGTCAAAGGTTTTGGATATTGTCTTCTAAGCAGTCCGTTAATTCAGTCTTGTCTAAGTGCATTAGATGTTGGAAGCAATCTCCTAGGGCTTTACAGCCCCCTATGGGTGATTTGCCTAAATTTCGTCTCGGAGCCATTAAACCCTTTTCGATTTGTGGGGTAGATTATGGTGGGCCCTTTTCGATAACTATGTCTCGTTATCGAGGAGTTAGAAGTCAAAAGGCATATTTGTGCCTCTTTGTTTGTTGTGCCACAAAGGCTTTACACCTTGAATTGGCTAGTGATTTGTCCGCAGAAGCCTTTTTAGCCGCTTTACAGCGTTTTATTGCTCGGAGAGGTCGAGTATCGCAAGTATTTTGTGATAACGGTACCAACTTTCATGGCGCGTATCGACAATTGCGTAGCTTTATGGAGGGTGCTCTTGATAAAGAAAATATTAAATTTTCTTTTGCTCCTCCTGCGGCTCCGCATTTTGGTGGTATTTATGAGCGCGGCATTCGTTCTGTAAAAGAACATATTGCTCGGATAGTCGGGGCTCAAATTTTAACATATGAAGAGTTTTACACTGTTTTGACGTTGATTGAGTCCGTTTTGAATTCGCGGCCTCTCACCCCATTGACCAATGATGTTGAAGATCTCAACGCTTTGACCCCAGGGCATTTCCTGACTCTCGAACCTTTAACATCATTGCCTGTGCCTGATTTTTCGGAGGTATCCCTCAATCGTTTGTCCCGATGGCAGTTGTTACAACGCATCCATAGGGATTTTTGGGCTCGATGGCGTAAGGAGTATTTACATACCTTGCAACAAAGGTCCAAATGGTTAGATTCTGGCTTTGTACCCAAAATCGGTAGTTTAGTTGTTTTGAAGGAGGATAATTTGGCTCCGTGTCAATGGCCTCTCGCGCGTCTTGTTGAATTGCATGCGGGCAAAGACGGGGTAGCTCGGGTAGCCACCGTGCATACGACTAACGGAACTTTGAAACGGCCTCTTGTCCGACTCTGTCCCTTGCCGATAGAGGACTAGATGTCAACTTTTCGTTACTTTAGATTTACTTTAGATTTACGTTTCGTTACTTTAGATTTAGTTTTTTTTGTTCGGGTTTGTTAGTACGACTGCGACAAAACCACCATTTTAATTTCAGTTTTGATTTGAGCTTAAGTTTTTAATATCTTTTGTTTAAGTATTTTAGTATTTTTTTTGTTTGTTGGATTTGTTTTTTTTTTGTCATTGCTTGTTGCCCAAGTTGTAAATATTATATTCCACTTCTGCCTGTGTACTTTCCTTGTTTCTTTCATTCAAAACCCCAACTGCTGGTTTTCTGGTTCCTCTTAGCTGTCCTCTAACTCCAGTAGCCTTACGTTTCTGTTACGTCCTCCTCGCTGGTTCCTTCTGTACGTTTGGTTGTTAAATTGTCTATATCCTCTGTTCGAATAATTCCGTTGGTTTTCTGTTGCTTCTCCTTCGTTCCGTTGTCCGAAGTTATTTCTTCTTCCTCTATCGTATTTGTTATAGTATCCTCTTCAGTATTGCTGTTGTCCTCTCCTATTTTCATAATTCGTCCTATAATTGAATACTCTTCCCTGTGCGTTCTCCTCTGTCGTATCAATCGATAAAAATTTAGATACTACTTCCTGCGGTGTTGTGAAATTACCTGCCTCCAGTATTAACTTAGCTCTATCCGTATTAATATTTCGTTTCATTGTTGCTACAACTTTTTCCGTTGTGTATTTTTTCGCTAATTCCAATGGCATTCCTTCCGCTATGTATGCTACCTTCAACTGTTCCGCTAGTTCCTCTACTTCAGATGCGTACACTGCTGCATCTTTGTTTCCTTGCCTTTTCTTTGCTAACTTGTCTATTATCGTTTTCGGATTGTCGCCTCTTAATTCTTTCTGCAGTGCCGCAGCTATAAGTGGTATCGTATCCTCTGTGGTTATCAGGTTTCTAGCCTTATTGGTCAATCTTGTCTTTATTAATGTTATCGCTGTTTCTTCATGTCCTTCGGCTATTTTTCCAAGTAGCTCTAATGCGTCTAAAAATGGTTGTAGTTTACCTGCGCTTCCATCAAACTCGTTGGGCAATACCTTGCTTGCAATATTCAAAAATTCGTTAATTGTCAGAACCATGTTTAGTATTTTTATATCTTGTTTTACGTCGCCTTTTTCCTCTTCTATTTCCTCGTTAGTTTTTTCCTCTATTTCTTCGTCACTTTTTTTCCTCTTCTACTTCTTCGTCGCTTTGTTCTTCCTCTATTTCCTGTACTCGTACGAACGCATAAATTTGACAGTCTTACGAGGTATAGTAAATATATATATATATATATATATATATATATATATATATATATATATATATATATACAGTATGTCCCTGTAAGTTGTATCCATATGGAAAACTTTTTTATTATTAATTTTACGAAAAAAAGTTTTTCTTAATAAAAAGCTCTGCATGGTCCAAAACCTAAGATTTAACTATCAAATATCAAATTTTTTGAATATTATACCAGGTATGTCAAAAAGTTTGAATGTCACTCAAGAGTAAAGTAGCTTTATTTTTCACAATATTGAAAATTGCTATTATGAAAAGTTGTTTGGAATTAAAAACTGTATTCTAGTATGCAATTACATCCTTCTAATTGAAAATTTTTTTTTTGAAAAATTATGGATAAATAACATTATTTTTAGTTATTTTAATTCAGATAACTCTTTTATTATGAATTTTACGAAAAAAAGTGATTCTTAATAAAAAGTTCTGCATGGTCTAAAATCTAAAATACAACCATCTGTTGTCAAATTTTATCAATTTTATACGAGGTATGTCAAAAAATATGAATTTCGCTCAAGAGTAAAATACGTTTATTTTTCACAATATCGAAAATTGTTATTATGAAAAGTTATTTAGAATTAAAAACTATATTTCATTATGTAATTACATCCTTCTAATTGAAATATTCCGAACTATAAAGGTACTTTATTTTTGATCTAAATTTATCTTTTTTTGGCATACCTCGTATAAAATTGATAAAATTTGATATAAGATTATTGTATTTTAAGTTTTAGACCATCCAGAACTTTTTATTAAGAATCACTTTTTTCGTAAAATTAATAATAAACGAGTTATCAGAATTGAAATAACTGAAAAAATAATGATAGTTATCCATAATTTCTCAAAATTTTCTTTTTCAATTAGAAGGATGTAATTGCATATTAGAATATAGTTTTTAATTCCAAACAACTTTTCATGATAGCAATTTCCAATATTACGAAAAATAAAGCTACTTTACTCTTGAGTGAAATTCAAACTTTTTGACATACCTTGTATAATATTCAAAAAATTTGATATTTGATGGTTAAATCTTAGGTTTTGGACCATGCAGAGCTTTTTATAAAGAATAACTTTTTTTCGTAAAATTAATAATAAAAAAGTTTTCCATATGGATACAATTTACAGGGAACATACTGTATATATATATATATATATATATTATATATATATATATATATATATATATATATATATATATATATATATATATATATATATATATATATATAACAGGTATATAATCTTTGCTGAACAGTTAGTAAACAAGGTTGAAATATTGGGGTAGCAGCAATCTCAAAGAAAACTCTTTATAATAATTCCAAGCTTTCGATAATGTTTATTATCATCTTCAGGGAAACTACAAATATAAATATACAGTATTTAACAATTAGTCTAATTAAAATCAATAAAAATTGTTATTTTTGTGCCATCAAAAATCCAAAACACCATAGTTTTCTCTCACTAAACCAGGTGTCAAGGATCCTCAAAAACACAAAAACAACAAAATATTGTTCTGAGAAATGTAGAGCTAATACCCTCACTAGAAACACCGCATATCACAGAACAACCTTACTAAAAAGTTATTTATTTGTTTTGGTACTTACATTGGTGTTTCTAGTGAGAGTATTAGCTCTACATTTCTCAGAACAATATTTTGTTGTTTTTGTGTTTTTGAGGATCCTTGACACCTGGTTTAGTGAGAGAAAACTATGGTGTTTTGGATTTTTGATGGCACAAAAATAACAATTTTTATTGATTTTAATTAGACTAATTGTTAAATACTGTATATTTATACTTGTAGTTTCCCTGAAGATGATAATAAACATTATCGAAAGCTTGGAATTATTATAAAGAGTTTTCTTTGAGATTGCTGCTACCCCAATATTTCAACCTTGTTGTTCTGAAGCTATTTCCTTGTGGCATTTTTATGATTAATTATTTATATGGGAAATAAGCCACAATTAAAATGAAAAAAATAATTTTATTAACGTTTCGACGCCCAAATCGGGTGCCGTTGTCAAAATACAAAATATTACTAAATAAACAAAAATGTTGTTGCTAAGCAAAAAAATTCTTCTAATAATTTATTTAATCTGACTCATTTATATTGGCAATTTAGACATATATTATACATTTTAAAGTAGAAGACTTTAAAATGATATTGTCAATATTTATGAGTTGCGTTCCTGGGACGACTTACTGAAAGATAGTTCATTCGATTACATGAAATCAACCCCAACTCAAGAATATCCGTCACAAAAAAATTATAGCATGTGATCTGTCTTTAAAAAGACAACCAAATGTAACGACAGTAAAATTCTCGCGTTAGAGACTTCATAGTAAATCACAAGGGAAAACCAGGAAAAAACCTTGTGATACTATCCCGACTAAAATCAAAGAAGCGGCTCTAATTCTGCTAAATGAAACCAATTGTGTCGCAAATTCCTCGGTAGAATGCAGTAGGATGTGGTTGCCCATACTGAAAGAGGAAGTCAACAGAAAGAAAATACCAAGATTAGTAAGTCAATAACATCGAGCTGGTACATATTTTATATTTTAGTATTACTTATATATCTAGTATTATTAATATTATTTATAATTTAAACATGTTACAAGTCAGAATTTGGTATTATTTTTTGAGAGTAAATTAGATGTAAGACCAAATACTTACGATGTCGGAATAGTATCACAAGGTTTTTTCCTGGTTTTCCCTTGTGATTTACTATGAAGTCTCTAACGCGAGAATTTTACTGTCGTTGCATTTGGTTGTCTTTTTAAAGACAGATCACATGCTATAATTTTTTTGTGACGGATATTCTTGAGTTGGGGTTGATTCCATGTAATCGAATGAACTATCTTTCAGTAAGTCGTCCCAGGAACGCAACTCATAAATATTGGCAATATCATTTTAAAGTCTTCTACTTTAAAATGTATAATATATGTCTAAATTGCCAATATAAATGAGTCAGATTAAATAAATTATTAGAAGAATTTTTTTGCTTAGCAACAACATTTTTGTTTATTTAGTAATATTTTGTATTTTGACAACGGCACCCGATTTGGGCGTCGAAACGTTAATAAAATTATTTTTTTCATTTTAATTGTGACTCATTTCCCATATAAATAATTATTCAACCTTGTTATATATATGTATATATATATATATATATATATATATATATATATATATATATATATATATATATATATATATAATATTATGTCAAAAATAGTAAAAATATAGTAAATTGTAATGAAAATCATTATATCAATCAAAATAAATCACCATAAAAATCAGTAGACAAATCAAAATGTCATAAAAATCAGTAGGTAAAATAATAATTGGATAAAAAAGTCGGCAAAGATAAAAATATATGCTAGTAAATATATAAAAATCATATAGAAATGTATCATTACGTCCTATAAATAACCATAATACTTGAGAATAGGTAGATAAAAAATAGGTAAAACTTAGATTATGTGTATTTTAAATTACGATTATATTATTATTATTATATTGTTAATTACGACTATATCGTGGAAATACTATAAGAACAGATAATATGGACTTACCACTTTAAACGTCTGTGTTCGTATCACCAAAAGTCCTCGCTGCACGTCCCGTACCATTGTCCATTTTCCCACGATGTTCCACCTTCATACCATTCCATCCTCAGCTCCGCGTCGGCCTCATGTCTCCATCCTTTTTATGTAGGCACCCCGCTGTTATCTAGGGTGGTCGAGGTGCAAGAACGTTGACGTTTCTTTCCATTTCTCCTTTCAGACTGCTAGTTCCATACGTCCTCGTCTGGTCTTAGATCGCCATATGATGGTTCCTGTTTATCTGAACCATCTCAGATAATTGAGGGGTGGTTATCCCCTACCATAAGGGTTGATGAAGTAACAATACTCACTGTAGATTCATTTATTGGTACGTTGAAGTAACTACGGTAAAGAGCTGGTGGTATATTATTTAGTAACTATGATGTTTACTCGTTGGGATTTCAAATACCAATGACTAATCTTTTCGCCATGAAAGTAGAACTCAAAGTGGATTCCCCTGTTTACTATTTGGTATAAATAAAAGTGAGAGTGTTTAGTAAAAGTGCTGAGTCGACTAGATTATAAATAACGAATACTAATTGTTATTTCAAACTGACCTTGTATCGAAAATCGACACATTGATGTGGTAATATAGGTCAATCGTATTTATTTATAAACAAACATATTTGTTTTACCAAAGACATTTAATTATTAAAAGAATTTGTCTTGATAAGATGATTACTGAGATGCAGTGTATCCCAATACTAGGCCCTCTTGTAATTTCTTCCACCTGCATAGATTCCCCTTCGGCCTCCTGCAGTTCGGAAGTAATCGTTGCATGTTTTGGTTCCCCAATGTTTCCAGCCTGTCTTGCTTTACCCTCTTCCAACGGTATAATACTTGCTCGCTGTAGAATATAATAAGGCTTCCATTGAAGCCTTTCGAGCTGTGCCTCTGAATCCTTATCAATTCGGAGACTTACATGCAGTCCTCCGTCAGCTGCTGGTTTGGAACTCAGAATTGCCCAACGACTGTTCCTTAGTTCAGGGTTTTGTTTTCCAATTCGTGCCAGTGGCACTTTCAGATCCTCATTTTTAGTCTCTGGAAGGTACATCAGTACACGCTTCGATTTTGGGAGTTCCTCAGCCTTAATGACCTTCCACTCCGTCTTTTCTTCCAAGAAATCCTTTGTGATCTTAAAGGACTCCTCGTCAGCACATATCAACCCATAGTATCCATCCATGAGCCGATTACCTTCGTAACGAGGTGCGCAAGGAACCTCATCGATAAGTTTAATTAGGGCCTCTTTTATTGCCCCAACGTCTTTTTCCGTTACAGATATGTCTGGGTATTCTTTGGGAATTATTGCCGTCTTTATTCCCGTAAGAGCAGCTTTGTAGTTGCTGCTGAGCTCTTTAAAAGAGGCAGCAGCAGTCCTGCTCTTTTTTGTTAATTTCTCCTCAGGAGTGCTTCTATCAGACACAGTCCGCTTGACAGCTTGTGTGATTTCGGCATTTCCAGGAGTTTTATTTTGAGGTCTAGGAGGTAATTTGACCTTAGAAGTGTCAATTCCCTGTTCTCTCATTTTCCGAAGCTTTCTTCTCTGTGCCCCAGATATTTTTGGCCGAGAAACCTTATTCTCAGCATCTTTTAAAGGAGTCCGCATTGCGTCCTCAGTATTTTTATTACCCGATGTGATGGGATTATTTTGTTCCAGATTCTGCCGAACAGTCTCAGTGGAAGTTTGATTGTTTGTTGGGTCCTCCTGCGAGACCCCTAGGGTTAAATTTTTTAAATTTTTGCATGGTTCCATATTGATCCCACGAGTATGGGAGAAATAAACTGTCCATACCAGCAGCGCTCCCTGTGCCGGTACAAGGCCTTAAATGAAAGGGGGTGTGGCCTGGTTCCCCCAGTCGACCGTTTGAGACAGTTCAATTTAGACACACAACTGCCATGCAGGCCTGGGCACGGTACAATTACACCTTTACCTTGTGTGTTGGGGGTGTAGGTTTAGTGGGAAAAAGGATGAAGGAGGGATAGCATTTTCTGGTTTTACTCGGAGTGTAGGATAGATACAGCTGGTAGATAATATCGGGTCGGTTGACTATATATTGGCGATGTGAACAGTGCCGTAGAATGTAGATGTGGCAGTGAAGACCAGAGGGTCTTCTACTTAAATTTACGCCAGGGTAGTGGTACAACCAGACATGGGTGGGTTAACTTAGGGTGGGCTAATTCTTGGTCGCTGAAGCAGTTCATACATTCCTAGTCTCTCGAGTACCTAGGAAAGATTCCCAGATACTCCAGAGAGCTAAGTCGTGACAGGAACCGGTCTAGCGAGGTTGTTTCACGTCCTTTCATACTTACCATGCATTAGGCCTAGCCCGTTTATAGGGGGTGCCTTCTTTCATCGGAGAGCTCCTTATTAGGGAGATCCCATGCATTCGTACACACATACTTGATCCACTTCCTGCGCCAGACTACAGGCCTATCTGAACAGTCAGCTTAAGCCCCCGAACCAACGTCAAGGTCGTGAAGCCCCTATCGGGAGAATTTCGGAGTTATTGCTACATTTATTAAAAAAAATTTAAACAATTTATAAAAATCAATTTTTTCGGCCAGGGTAGACATTTTTTAGGTTCTTTGGATAATTGGTAACAAAAAAGGTCTTTTGTAATTTTTATCTAAAGTTAATCGTTTTCGAGTTATAAACAATTTCAAACTGAAAAAAAAAAACGAAAAACGGCGATTTTCAAGGTTCAAAAACTCAAGTAAAAAAATAATTTTTGAAATTACAAATTACCTAAATTCAAGATCAAACCTTCTTCTATCATATAGGTCTAGATCCCGCGTATGAAAAAAAATTTGATTATTGGCAAGCTGAAAATTTGTTAATAGCTTAAGGGTGTCTAGTCGGATAAACTTTGATATATGGGAACACTGTAACAGGGGCAGTTTTAATTGTGGAACAGGTTAAAAATTTGGAACGGTCAGACCACGAAAACGGCACATTTATTTTGTCCGACAGAACAGACTTAAACTCTCCGAACAGAGATTAAACTCTCATGCAAAAATCAGACTGCTATTTAACACTTGTCATAATTCCTGTCATTTGACATATTCTACATGTTCCACTCATTAAAACGCCCATTTGATGATAAACAGCAGTCTGATTTTTGCATATGAGAGTTTAATCTCTGTTCGGAGAGTTTAAGTCTGTTCTGTCGGACAATATACATGTGCCGTTTTCGTGGTCTGATCGTTCCAAATTGTTAACCTGTTCCACAATTAAAACTTCCCCTGTTCCAGTGTTCCCATATATCAAAGTTTGTCCGACTAGACACCCTTAAGCTATTAACAAATTTTCAGCTTGCTATTAATCAACTTTTTTTCATACGCGGGATCCAGACCTAATATACTTGTAAGAATTTTTGGCACGTTTTATTCTAAAATATTGTTTTTTTTTATTATTAATGAAGCGCATATGAGATAACGAGCGCATTAACAACTAAAAAATAATAAAAAATGAATAACCATTTTCAATTTCGTTGCAACACTAAACTACAACCGCATCATTATTCCAGTTCAATCAGAGAGTGCAGCAAGCACCTCTACCGGTTTCGAAACTTATTAGTCTCTTATCAGGAGGCACATATGCTGCTCTCCCTGACCCAACTAGGACAAACCCCGGCGTGCAGTCACGGATTGCAACGAACGAAATGGCAGGGATGCTCTAGCGGCAACTGCTATCACAAAACTAAGTTTTCAATCTAGTAGGTAGCACATAAAACAACATCCAAAAATGTCATTCTACATCCTACCAGACTGAAAAGCAACAGACTTTTTTAAAAAATATTATTTTAAAATGAAACAAGTAGTCCAGGAACCGAAGCTTTTCACCTCGCAATTTTTACAGAATGGATCGATTTGCTTAAAAATTTGAAAATAAGTAGTATATAGTATATAGTATATAGTCCAAGGATAAAAATCTATATGATGCCGAAATGAGCTTTTACCATGGGGGTGGTTGCCACCCCATCTCGGGGGTGAAAACTTTTTATTATATTTTGACCGCAAAAATTGATAAAAACATTAATTCTAAGCTAAAAATGTTTTATACATTTTTTGATAAAATTAATAGTTTTCGATTTATTCGCTATCGAAAGTGTTAGTTTTATTCGAAAAAATCAATGTTTTTCGATAATACTCATTTACAATTCACTCAATATTTACCGTAGAAAAAATTTTTTCTAACCAAGTTCTTGGGAATTAAATAACCTACAATTTCATATTTAAACATTTTTTCGTATCTCTGATGCTAATCTTTCTATTCTGAAGAAAAGGCCATTTTTTTCCAAACTACAAACTCCATTTTTTTTAAACTAATCATTCTAAGCCGGTAAAACTTCTAGAACCTATTAATAATACCTAAATAAAGAAGTCCATATAAGGTCAATGACTAATTTTAAATCGTAAATCGGGTGGTGATTAGGAGGTTGCTTCCGATCACTTTTTCGCTGAAAAAAATAGGGACTGACGTTCTTTTCATTATAATTCACTTAATTTTTGAGCTAGAGACTTTTTTATTTCTGAAGATAGATATTTTTAAATACTTTAAATTAGTTTGAACAAGTTATGCTCGAAAAAATGCATAGTTTTCCGTCTTTTGACTTTCAAACTACAATATTTAGCATTTGACGAAGAAGAGCTAACATATACTAAAGTATAGCTCGATTACTATTTGGTCTTAAAGAAAATTAAAAAACGGTTTTGTTTATTTATTTAAAAGATACATTTTTGTTAAGTAAAGTTGTTTTGATAAAACGAAAATTTTGGAGTTATTAGCAGAAAATATTAAAAACATTGATTTTTTCAATATAAAACTAACACTTTCGATAGCGAATAAATCGAAAAATATTAATTTTATCAAAAAAATGTAGATACAGTTTTTTGCTTAGAATGAATGTTTTTACCAACTTTTGCGGTCAAAAGATAATAAAAAATGTCCACCCCCGAGTTGGGGTGGCAACCACCCCCATGGAAAAAGTGCCTTTCGGCATCATATAGATTTTAATCCTTGTACTATTCACTACTTATTCTCAAAATTTCAAGCAAATCGATCAATTCTGTAAAAATTGCGAGGTTTTGTCCTATTTAAGCTTCATTACTTGGACTAAAGACCAAATTGCTTATCGGTAGCTGATAAAATTAGGCTTGAACTTGAATCTGGGCACTTCGTAGTTTTAAAAATAATATTTTTTACTTGTGTTTTTGAACCTAGAAAATCGCCATTTTTCGATTTTTTTGCAGTTTTAAATTGTTTATAACTCGGAAACGATTAGCTTTAGAGGAAAAATACAAAAAATATTTTTTGTTCACAATGATCGAAGGAACCTAAAATAATGTCTACCCGGGCCGAAAAAATTTATTTTTATAAATTGTGTAAAAATTATTTTTTAATAAATGTAGCAATAACTCAGCCCTTATGGCATTTAGGTATAGGGAATATCATATGAAAAATAATCAGTATCCCTAAGAATTTTAAAACGCAAAAAATATATAGGGTGTTCTAATTGAAATAAGAAAGTTCATTTAGTCCATGTGGTGAGACCGCTCCCGTCTGGAAAAATTTCTGATTCGGTTTCTTTGTGGATTCCTATTCAAAAATGCCCCCTTTAAACAAATCTGAAGGGTGCCGGGCGGAATTTTTGGGCAGAAATTGTTTAAACAATTTTTTTAAACAAATACAGAATATCACGTTTTTTTGCTCCGGAACATATATTTTTAAGTTTTTTCGGTCATTCTGAACAAGAAAGGTATCTTGTAAATTTTCTCAAAAATTGATAGTTTTCGAGTTATAGGCGATTTAAAATCTGAAAAATGCGAAAATACGCATTTTCGAGGCTTAAAAACTTATATTCCAATTAGTATTTTTGAGGTTGCCGGACACTTAAATTGAAGACTAAATATTCAGCTTCCAGATTCTGAAGAGTGATCGCGTCTAACTTTAATTTATACTGTTGTTTTTTAATTGTTAAATATGCGTGTTTATCCGATTTTTTTGCCGGTGCGGTGCGCTCTGTTTCAAAAATCTCCTATTTTCCTCCGAAAAATATTTTTTCTAGATTCTTTGGGACATTCTAAATAAAATAAGTTTCCTGACATTTTTTTCAAAAGTTAATAGTTTTAAAGTTATAAGCGATTTAAAATCTGAAAATGCGTTTTTTTGTCATTTTTCGGATTTTAAATCGCTTATAACTTAAAAACTATTAACTTTTGAGAAAAATGTCAAGAAAATTATTTTAATTAGAATGTCATAAAGAATCTAGAAAAAATATTTTTCGGAGGAAAATAGGAGATTTTTGAAACGGAGCGCGCCGCACCGGCAAAAAAATCGGATAAACACGCATATTTAAAAATTAAAAAACAACGGTATAAATTAAAGTTGACGCGATCACTCTTCAGAATCTTGAAGCTGAATGTTCATTCTTCAATCTAAGTATCCGGCAACCTCAAAAATGCTAATTTAAATATGAGTTTTTAAGCCTCGAAAATGCGTATTTTCGCATTTTTCAGATTTTAAATGACCTATAACTCCAAAACTATCAATTTCTGAGAAAAATTACAAGATACCTTTCTTGTTTAGATTGACCCAAAAAATCTAAAAATGTATGTTCCATAGCAAAGAAACATGATCTTTTGTATTTGTTTAAAAAAATTGTTTAAACAATTTCTGCCCAAAAATTCCGCCCGGCACCCTTCAGATTTGTTTAAAGGGGGCATTTTTGAATAGGAATCCACAAAGAAACCGAATCAGAAATTTTTTTCAGACGGGAGCGGTCTCACCACATGGACTAATTAGATTTCCAGAAAAACGAAAGATTTGACAACAATGTAATTACCACTATAACATTGGCTGCATTAAAGGACCCTCACACACCAAAATCCAAAAAAATCGTTCTAGCGGTTTCCGAAAAATTACCGTGTTGCCAGACTTTTTCGCAACCCTGTATATGCGAATGTATATACAATACATTATATTATAGGGTGTCCCAAAAGTAGCGAAACATAGGATCAAAAAAGTGAAAAATACGTTTTCAATAATTTTCGAAAATCTATCGAATGACACCAAACACGACCCCCCACTCCACATCCTGGAGGTGGGTCGGGGTCGGGGGGTAACTTTAAAATCTTAAATGTAAACCCCTCCTCCCTTAAATTCCTCGCGTAAAAGTAAGCAACTTTTATTCCAGACATTTTTTTGAATGGTGATATCGTGGATTTATCGTGATACCACAGGTAAATTATAGAAGCGGTCTAATATCTCGAGAAGTACACTTCCAAATAAAAAACCAAAAAACACGTGTTTAATATTTTTCAAAAACCTACCGGATTATAGCAAAAAGGCCCCCCACTCTACACCCTGGAGGTGGGGTGGGGGATAACTCTATATTCTTAAATTGGAACCCCCCGTTTTTTATTAGAATTTTGGATTACTCATGAAAGAATAAGTAACATTTATTCGAAATTTTTTTAGAATTGTTGATATATGGCGCTAATAAATCGTATTTTTCCAATTATAGCGCCATCTAGCAACAATTCTAAAAAACGTTTCGAATAAGTATTACGTAATTTTTCATGGGGAATCCAAATCAGCAATAAAAACTCAGGGTTCCTATCTAAGATTTTAAAGTTATTCCCCACCCCACCTCCAGGAGGTGAGATGGAGAGTCATGTTTGGTATTATTTGATAGGCTTTTGAAAAATATTGAAAATGGATTTTTTGGTTTTTCATTTGGAAGTGTATTTCTCGAGAAATATATATTTCTCGACCGTTTCTGTAATTTTCCTATGTATAGTATCACGATAAATCGTTTTTTGTCGATTATAATGCCGATTATATCTATCCACAATTCGAAAAAATGCCTTGAATACAAGTTGCTTACTTTTAGGTAAGGAATCCAAATCTGCAATAAAAACGGGTTTTCTATTTAAGATTTTAAAGTTACCCCCAATCCACCCCATTCGTGTTTGATGTCACCCGATAGATTTTAAAAAATATTGAATACGTATTTTTCATTTTTTCGATCCGATGTTCGGTTCGCGAAATATTCGACCGTTCCGCTACTTTTGGGACACCCTGTATAATATATGTAAATAATATATGTTACGATTAGTCTGGGAAATACAAAGGGAAATAAATGGTGCCTCAGATGTCACTAAAGATGATCGGATAAATTTAGACCAAGACTATTAACTACATTGTAATGTATTACCTAATATTATATTTATAAGAACTAATATTGGATGTACACTTCTTCGACAAGAAAAATTAAACGTAGGTACAATACAAATGGTCACAGTAGATCACATATTGACTAGCATACCAGCAAAGATTAAAACAAAAAGGTAAAAATAACTTGAAAATGCTACTAAACTCTTCGAAGCCTTCAATTATTGAACTCGTCTTCTGCTCAATGCCTTTGAGCTCTAGAAAAATATGCACACACAATCTAGTGGGCCAAGGAGAGAAGAAATTATCAATATGAAGGCAACGAAATATCAAAACTTATAATTAAAGCGAAATAAACATTATTTAAATTCAAATTTGAACACTAAGATAAAACTTAAAATATAAACTAGCCATCATGAGCTACATGGTTAAATGAAGGATCTTTAAATTAAATTATTCTAACATTACTAATTTAAGGTCAACGAAAGCTTTAATTTGATTAAGAATATCATGTCGATGCTTTCTATTAAGACCATACTAAACTATTATCTATTTTAGGGAAACCACATTGGTAGTATATGGATTTTCTCTTGTTGGTATGGTCATATTTACCTTTACTATATCTAAAGGAATTTATGTTGTGTACATAATATCTGGACTTCTTGGGTAAGTAATCATCACTTAACATACTTTCGTAAACAATAATGAATAAAAATAATTATTTTTTAACTGATTTAAACTATTTTAGTAAAATAAAAATGTATACCATATTTTAGTATAATTCTAACTGATTTCTACTCACAAAAGAAAGTATTCTTATGTTTCTGTACAGTTTTCTATTTCTGCCGTACACCGTCTCTGATTTCCATTTTGCTCTTTGCCGTTTTGTGGAGATATTATTGCTCTTAGCATAATCAATATAAAATATATTTTACACGTGATTTTGAATAAAAAGAGTTAGGTACCAACCTCACTCAAAGTCAATAATCAAAGTAAACATAAACTCTACTGGCCGTGACCGACCAGGTTCGTGATGTAGCAATATTTTCATGCATATATAAGTAAACAAAAGCAGGTGGAAAAGGTTCATGGTTCGTATTTTGTTATTAGACGTTAACGTATCGAAATAGATTAGATAGGTCGTAATATTAGGTATTGTTGACAGTAGTTATGTTATGGCTAGTCCCCGATTGTGAATTGTAAATACATAAATATACTGTAACTGTCAATAAAATACAGTTTTATTCAATACGGACCAGAAAAGAGATTAAAAATATCAACCCTCTGCTTTCATTAAAACAGTTTCATTGTACCGGGTGTCCCAATAAGAATGGCTCTCGGCCATATCTCAGGAACCGTTTATAGTACAGCGTTGAGAAAAAAATTTTTATAACAAAAGTTGTCTCGGGAAAAGACTGGAAATTATTTTCATAATTGTAGGTTCACCGCTAGAGGGCGTAATTGAATATCAAAAATTAAAAAATCTAAATTTTACAAAATTTGCCTAATGAAAGTGCACTGGAAATCCGATCATCGTATTCTTCATAAAATTCTCCGCATATTTGATTTCACTAGTTTAAGTCTACCCTTGCAAATAAGAGGTGGGGGTGAGTGGGAACCTTGTTATGAAAAAATGGCTGTAAGTCCAAACTTGGTCTTGTTGAAAACAGCTCTTTTTCGTCAATGTAAAGGTTATAATTTCGAACCAGCTTACTAAGTAATATGCCAGCTAGGAGGCGTTTATTTAATTTTTTTCAGAAATCTAGTTTTCTTTGCAAAATATTAAATACAAGTATGCATTTTTAATCCTATATTACAAAATTAGACTAAATTAGCAACAGAATAGCGAAAACCGCATGTTGATACCTTTCTTCTATCTTGAGATATCTTCCGAAACGTGTAAATTTAAAAACGTAACTGTTACTGCCACCGGTAAATGAAGTTAAGGAAAAGTAGTGCGCTGTGGAAAAAAACAAAGGAACATTTTCCAGATATCAACATATATAAGAGGGCTTTCCAACGCTTCTCATTTCTTTCGAACCTCTGTCATATATGGTACATTATAGTCCTGTCGCCAGGGGGGGTACAACGGCCTCCTGTATTCAGATGGACTTACCCAAGTTTTTTTATGTATTTTGACCTGTAGAACACGAATTTTTTGGGTAACAGTTGATCCGCATGTCGATAAGATTGCTATAAACCAAGAAGTTGAGGAATCACATAACAGCGATTTCTCGCAAAACAAAACATTTTTTTGTATTTTTTGGGCCATTCTAACCAAAAAATGCTCCTACAAATTTTTTCGTAGGATGCATAGTTTTCGAGATAAACGCGGTTGAACTTTCAAAAAATCGAAAAATTGCAATTTTTGAACCCGAATAACTTTTGATTAAAAAATAAAATAGCAATTCTGCTTACCGCATTTGAAAGTTCAAGTCAAATTATATCGGTTTTAATTATTTGTATTGCTAAAAATTTATTATTTTATTGTTAAAAAAAGCTATAAACACCTAGTGCTTGAGTGATGTTTTCAATAATTTCTCATTTAAAATCGAACGAGTAGGTAGAAGAGGTAAAAGTGCAAGCGGGGCTATTTCTACGTAGCATGCATTAAAACGCATGTATTAGTCACGGGAAACTATGTATTTATAGCTTTTTTTTTAACAATCAAAAAATAAATTTTTAGCAGTGCAAATATTCAAAACAGATATAATTTGACTCAAACTATTGAAGGCGGTAAGCAGAATTGCTATTTTATTTTTTATTCAAAGGTTATTCGGGTTCAAAAATTGCAATTTTTCGATTTTTTGAAAGTTCAACCGCGTTTATCTCGAAAACTATGCATCCTACGAAAAAACTTGTATTAACATTTTTTGGTTAGAATGACCCAAAAAATCCCAAAAAATGTTTTGTTTTGCGAGAAATCGCTGTTATGTAATTCCTCAACTTCTTTGTTTATAACAATCTTATCGACATCCGGATCAACTGTTACCCAAAAAATTCGTGATCTACGGGCCAAAATACATAAAAAAAACTTGGGTAAGTTCATCTGAATTAAGAAGGCCGTTGTAAGCCCCCTGGCGACAGGACTATTAATATTATACACGAATTATACGATATTATGACAGAGGCTCGAAACAAATGAAAAGCTCTGAAAAGCCCTATTAATTAAAGCAACAATAAGACAAACAACACTATAAAATATAACAAAGAAATAAAAACAATTATTTAGTGATGACCTAAATGTTCAAATTGTTGCCCATCATTTTCGATGCATTACTCTTTCTAGAGTAGATTGAACAGCAGTCTCAATTTCTGCTCTCGAAATGTTTTCTCGAGTAATGTAGTAAATTCTTGCATCGAAAATGATGTGCAACAATTTGAACATTTAGGTCGTCACTAAGTAGCTGTATTTATTTCTTTGTTATATTTTGTGTTGTTTGTCTTATTGTTATTTTAATTAATTATAGTTATATACGATAACATCTGGAAAATGTTTCTTTGTATTTTCCGTAGTACACTACTTTTTCTTAACTGTTTACCGGTGACGGTAACAGTTATGTTTAAAATTTACACGTTTTTTAAGATATCTCGAGATAGAAAAAAGGTATCGACATGCGGTTTTCGCTACTCTATTGCTAATTTAATCTAATTTTATAATACAGGATTAAAAATGCATACTTGTATTTAATATTTTCCAAGGAAAACTAGATTTCTGAAAAATATTAAATAACGCCTCCTAGCTGGCAAATTACTTATTAGGCTGGTTCGAAATTATAACTCTTACATTGCCGAAAAAGATTTGCTTTCAACAAGACCAAAGTTTGCAAAATTCGATTTAGCAGAACCGGACTTACAGCCATTTTTTCATCCCACTCACCCCTACCTCTTATTTGCAAAGGTAGACTTAAACTTGCCAAATCAAATATGCGTAGAATTTTATGAAGAATACGATGATCGGATTTCCAGCGCACTTTCATTAGGCAAATTTTGTAAAATTTAGATTTTTTAATTTTTAATATTCAATTACGCCCTCTAGCGGTGAACCTACAATTATGAAAATAATTTTCAGGCTTTTCCCGAGACAACTTTTGTTATAAAAATTTTTTTCCCAAAGCTGTACTATAAACGGTTCCTGAGATATGGCCGAGAGTCATTCTTATTGGGACTGCCGGTAGCATATTTACAGATGCTTGCGTGTGTAGACACCAGGGTGTTGAAATCAGTTAGGGTTTGGAGAAACGGTACATTTACAGATGCTAGCGCGTGATGACACCACGGTGTTGAAACCAGTTAGGGTTTGAAAAAACAGTACGTTTACAGACGCTAGCGCGTGTTGACACTAGGGTGTTAAAATCAGTTAGGGTTTGGAAAAACAGTACATTTACAAATACTAACAGATTTGGACACCAGAGTGTTGAAACCAGCTAGCTTTTTTAGTGCTTATACATGCATAGATGCTAACGGCTATTGATTTTGATTTTATATACCTACTGTTGTGGAAAAATATTTAAGTGATTTAGGTATTAATGAATAATTAAACGTTGTTGGGATATAAACAATAATACAGAGAGAGTGTGTAATTTGGAATAAATTCAATATCTCAAATACTAATTGTTTTTTTGAAAAATGCTCAGACCCGTCGATTAGTATTTCAAATTGTCCTTTTTGATATACAATAATAATGTATACAGGGTGTCCCAATTTAGATATATGACGTCATCGTTGATTTTCTTAAATGGCAACACTGTCATTTTGATATCCATTTTGATAGGGTGTAAAAAGTTATACACAACTGCAAAATTTCAAATTTTCATTCCCTACCATTAACAAGATAATAAAAAATAACAAAGTTATGAAAAGCAATAAGTAATCAAATAATAATTGAATTTAATTATTTCAATTAAGCAAATGCTCATAACGTTGCCCATTGACAATTTGACAATAATTGAGGGCAACATTATGAGTATTTGCTTAATTGAAATACATAATTATTAAATTCAATTATTATTTGATTACTTGTTTTTCATAACTTTATTTTTTATTATCTTGTAAACGGTAGGGAATAAAAATTTGAAATTCGGCAGTTTTGTATATCTTTACACACCCTATCAAAATAGCTATCAAAATGACAGTATTGCCATTTAAGAAAATCAATTATGACGTCATATCTCTAAATTAGGACGCCCTGTATACATTATTATTATTATATGTCAAAAATGACAATTTAAAATACTAATCGATGGGTCTGAACATTTTTCAAAAAAACAATTAGTATTTTAATTATTGAATTTATTCCAAATTACAGACATAACTTTGTTATTTTCTATTATCTTTTAAATGGTAGAGAATAAAAATTTGATATTTTGCAGTTGTGTATAACTTTACACACTCTATCAAAATTGCTATCAAAATGACAGTGTTGCTATTTAAGAAAATCAACGATGACGTCATATCTCTAAATTGGGACACCCTGTATACATTATTATTGTATATCAAAAAGGACAATTTGAAATACTAATCAACGGGTCTGAGCATTTTTCAAAAAACAATTAGTATTTGAGATATTGAATTTATTCCAAATTACAGACTCTCTCTGTATATTAACACAAAAAAACAACATAAAAAATAATGTTGTTCTGAAGCTATGTGCTTGTGGCATTTTTATAATTAACTATTTAGATGGGAAATAAGCCACAATTAAATTAAAAAAAATAATTTTATTAACGTTTCGACTCCAAAATCCGATATCGTTGTCAAAATACAAAATACTGCTAAATTAAACAAAAATGTTGTTGCTTAGTAAAAAATTCTTTTAATAATTTGTTTAATCTGACTCATTTATATTGGCAATTCAGACATAATATATTATTATACATTTTAAAGTATTTTTTTACTAAGCAACAACATTTTTGTTTAATTTAGTAGTATGTATTTTGTATTTTGACAACGACACCCGATTTGGCCGTCGAAACGTTAATAAAATTATTTTTTTCAGTTTAATTGTGGCTTGTTTCCCATCTAAATAGTTAATTATAAAAATTCCACAAGCAAATAGCTTCAGAGCAACATTATTTTTTATGTTGTTCTTTTGTGTTAATATATTATTTTTTATATCCCAACAAGTTTAATTATTTACTAATACCTAAATCACTTAAATATTTTTCCACAGCAGTAGGTATATAAAATCAAAGTCAATAGCCGTTAGCATTTATGCATGTATATTAATTACTAAAAAAGCTAGCTGGATTCAACACTCTGGTTTTCCAAAACTGTACTGTTTTTCCAAACCCTAACTGATTTCAAAACCCTAGTGTCAACACACGCTAGCGTCTGTAAACGTACTGTTTTTCCAAACCCTAACTGATTTCAACACCGTGGTGTCAACACGCGCTAGCATGTGTAAATGTACTGTTTTTCCAAACCCTAACTGATTTCAACACCCTGGTATCTACACACGCAAGCATCTGTAAATATGCCACCCGGTACAAACTATATCTTCTTTAATTTCTTTAAGCAGATTGTTCGTTCTTTGTCTAAATTCGTTTTTATTTATTTTTATTACTTATTGTAATATGCTTGTATAATTTTCACATTCATGTACGTAATTGATCTTCAAATGAGGGAGTAAGAATTATTAGTAAGTATGGATAGGTCTGATGGAACAAAACACATCGGATTCAAAGGTCTGTAATTTAATACACCCTCCATCTACAGAAGTATTGAGTTAAAAAGAAATCCCACGGAACTTTGGCCTGGCAGGCCGAGTGAAATAGAAAAATGTAACAGAGAAAAATAAAACTGATGACGGGATTCAACGCAACGTGAAATATACTCAATGCATCGTGAAATAGCGAAATTTCTCTAAAAATTTGTTATTTATGATCCTTAAGCTAATACTAAACCCTAATTTATTGTCTCTGTACCCTGTTTTTATTGTCCTGAGGAGCGTGGATCTTTTCCGATGAATTGTCGATAAAATGACAAAGTGCGGACAAAGTTCAAAGTAAACAATCACGCACAACTTTTTAGCCATATTTCTGCCGACAAGAGCCAGAATTGCTCTTTAATGTTTGAGAGAAAATGTTGTGGTCCAGCATGACGAACTCTGTGATGCTCGGACTGTAATATTAACCTGGTTAGGTGGTGCTTGGCTGACAGCAGCATAGTGTGCTTCTTATCAAAACTCAAGTTTTTATATCCCACCCTACCGCCTACTGTTACTTCGTCATTTTTATCAACCAACGGGTTTAAGCAGAAAATATCGGAATTCATCGGTAAATAATATTCTTTCCCAATCTTCTTACCCCAAATATTTTCATGAACAAAATGTAATCTTTGCCTTCAATGCTCTCTGGTCAGTACTGGTCCAGTGGGTGCCTTTCAGGGCATAGGTCATTTTTCGGAAGTCTTCTCCCTATCGTTTTTGGCTTATTCTAAAATAGTAATTGTCCAAAAATTCGTTTTGTAGAGAAGTACTGGTAGTCCTGTCGCCAGGGGGCTACAACGACATCCTTTATTCAGATGGACTTACCTAATAGTAGGGGAGCGAAGTATGCTAAATGTGCAGTTACTCAAGCGCTTTGGGGACTAATTGGGTTGTGAAGAGTAGGTCCTAAAACCAAAAAAAGTTAAAGTTTTCCATTTTAGTGGGGACTTTCCATTTTTAATTTAATTTTCCATTTCCAACAATCGTTTTTTCCGATTATAGCGCCATCTATCCATAATTTGAAAAAATCTTTAGAATAAATGTTGCTTATTTTTACGTAAAGAATCCAAATATGGAATAAACATTTGGGGCTCCTATTTAAGATTTTAAAGTAACCCCCCACTCCACCTCCGTGGGGGTCGTGTTTGGTACCATTCGATAGATTTTTCAGAAATATGGATTAAGTGTATTTTGCAGTTTTTCGATCTAATGTTTCTTTTGCGAAATATCGAGGGATTTGTATTTAAATTTTAAATTTACCCCCCACCCCTCTCCGTGAGGGGTCATGTTTGGTATCATTCGATAGATTGTTGAAAAATATTGAAAACGTATTTTTTAGTTTTTAGATCTAACATTCATTTCGCGAATTATTCACTTATTTTGTGAAACTTTTTAACTCGTCCATTTCCTTACGCCCCGCTCAAATCGTCAGATTTATGAAATATACACTGTTTTGCATGTCCTTAACTTACCTCATCTTAATCTGACAATTTGGAGTATTTTTAAAGATAGATTTTTTTTCGGGCCCCCTTAAAGGACTCCCTTGTGTTAAGAGCCAATATATGGTATAGGTACATCTGCAGGGCACCAGGTTTCTCCCCATATGATAATCTGACGCCCTCGAGTAACTGCAAAAATCCCCGCTTGGGCTCCCCTACCATAAGTTTTTTTTTGTATGTATTTTGACCCGCAGAACACGAATTTTTTGGGTAACAGTTGATCCGGATGTCGATAAGATTGTTATAAACAAATAACTTGAGGAATTACATAACCGCGATTTTTCGCAAAACAAAACATTTTTTTTGTATTTTTCGGGTAATTCTAAGCAAAAAACGTTTTTACAAATTTTTTCGTAGGATGCATAGTTTTCGAGATAAACGCGGTTTAACTTTCAAAAAATCTAAAAATTGCAATATTTGAACCAGAATAACTCTTGATTAAAAATTAAAATAGCAATTCTGCTTACCGCATTTGAAAGTTCAAGTAAAATTATACCGGTTTTGATTATTTGCATTGCTAAAAATTAGTTTTTTTATTGTCAAACAAATCTATAAACAAATAGTGTTTTCCGTGCCCAATGCATGCGTTTTAATGAATGCTACGTAGAGATAGCCTGTTTACTGGCTCTCCTACTCGTTCAATTTTAAATGAGAAATGCATTGAAAACATCACTCTAGCACTATGTGTTTATAGCTTTGTTATAAAAAAAATTAATTTTTAGCAATGCAAATATAGATAGAATTTGACTTGAACTTTCAAATGCGGGAAGCAGAAGTGCTATTTTATTTTTTAATCAAAAGTTATTCGGGTTCAAAAATTGCAATTTTTCGATTTTTTGAAAGTTCAACCGCGTTTATTTCGAAAACTATGCATCCTACGAAAAAACTTGTAAGAACATTTTAGCTTAGAATGACCCAAAAAATACAAAAACATGTTTTGTTTTGCGAAAAATCGCTGTTATGTAATTTCTCAATTTCTTTGTTTATAACAATCTTATCGATATCTAGATCAACCGTTACCCAAAAAATTCAGCCAAATACAGCCAGCTACAGGAAGTTTATTTTCCTCTTGGATTTTCAAAAAATTCGTGTTCTACGGGTCAAAATACAGAAAAAAAACTTGGGTAAGTCCATCTGAATAAAGGAGGCCGGTGTACCTCCCCCTGGCGAGAGGACTATGGTACCTAATAACCCTTGGTCTCAGTATACGGAATTTCAAGAATCGGTCTTGATAAGAAATTGTAATCATTCAGTGAAGGCAAAATATGTTAAAATTCTTGAAATGGTTGGCCGAGTGACATTAAGCCGATCAGCGAGTTCAATTAAATGTTCAAACTGCCAAAAGGCAGGTGGGTGGCAGCTTGAACATTGAATTCGCAATGTTTATTTGTAAAATAAACATTTTATTCTGATTTCTGAGAGCAGTAAATTGTACTTTGAATTACATAAATTACACACATTGTTCTTTTTGTGTTAATTAATTTAATTCAACATTTTTTTGCACACCCTGCATAAAAAAATATGTTAATGCTTATATTACTAAATAGAGAAACACACGACCCCTATTCTCATTTAAAAAAATCATCGATTACTTAATCACGCCTAGGTAGATAACGTCACTAGTCTCATATACAGTGCGTATACGTAATTTGGAACCATATGGGAAACTTTTTTATTATCAATTTTACGAAAAGAGTTATTCTCATTAACTGCTCTGCATGTTCTAAAACTTCAACAAAACTAAAAGAACAGATTCAATCATCAGATATCACATTTTATCAACAATATACGAGGTATGTCAAAAAATATGAATTTCGCTCAAGAGGAAAGTACCTTTGTATTATACAATATCGAAAATTGTTATTAAGAAAAGTTGTTTGGAATTAAAAATGAATTTATAATATGCAATTACATTCTTCTAATTGAAAAAAAAAATTTAAATTTTTTTCAAGTTACGGATACCCAATATCATTTATATTACAATAACTCCGTTATTATTAATTTTACGAAAAAAAGTTATTCTTTATAAAAAGGTCTGCATCGTCTAACAACTAAGATGCAATTAAAAGATATCAAGTTTAATAATTTTATACGAGGTATGTAAAAAATATGAATTTCGCTCAAGAGTAAAGAACCTTTATTTTTTAATTAGAAGGATGTAATTGCATATTGAAACACACTTTTAAATTTCGAACTTTTTATAATAACAATTTTCAATATTGTGAAAAATAAAGGTACTTTACTCTTGAGCGAAATTCATATTTTTTGACATACCTCGTATAAAATTGATAAAATTTAATATCTTATAATTGCATCTTAGTTGTTAGACCATATACACCTTTTTATTTATTAGAATAACTTTTTTTCGTAAAAATAATAATATCTGAGTACCTAATCGTAATAAAAATGATGTTGGGTATCCGTAATTTGAAAAACAATTTCATTTTTTTTTAATTAGAAGAATGTAATTGCATGTTATAACATAATTTTTAATTATTCCAAATAACTTTTCTTAATAACAATTTTCGATATTGTGAAATGTAAAGGTATTTTCCTCTTGAGCGAAATTCATATTTTTTGACATACCTCGTACACTGTTGATAAAATTAGATATATGATGATTGGATCTTAGGTTTTAGACAATGCAGAGCACTTTATGAAGAACAACTTTTTTTCGTAAAATTGATAATAAAAAAGTTTCCCATATGGTTCCAAGTTACGCAGACACACTGTAAATCACTGCCAAAAATCATAATTTAACAATAATAATGGACCTGTTTTGGGATTTTTCCTTAAAGTCGCCGGTTTACGAAATAATGAATGTATTCCATTTGGCTTTGATATGGAGTTATGGTATAGTATTGAGTTATGGGGCTGCAGCAAACCGAGCAACACTAAAATATTGCAAACTTTCCAATCAAAGACCCATTATAGCAAATGCACCATGGTACGTTTCCAATATAACTATCCATAATTACCTTGGGACACCATTCATTGAAAATGTTATTAAACTACACGCAAACAAAGCCCAAGAAAGAAATTTCGCCCATGAAAATCAAACTATAAAACAACTCTACTAGCCGCCACTTGTGGGAAGAAGACTGGAAAGGACAAGGCCAGAAGGCCTAACTGATTAGGTGTATTGAAGAACCATCGATGGATGGCACCCAAAGCATGCCACGATTCAAAACTGTTTGCTACTATTTGCTAAATCGTCGATGTTGTAATTGGAGTAGATTGTAAATGCACCTAATAAAATGATAAAAATAAGTTTCATTTGGCTTTGCCACACTATACAGGGTGTAACAAAAATACAGGTCATAAATTAAACCACATATTTTGGGACCAAAAATAGTTCGAATGAACCTAACTTACCTTAGTACAAATTTGCACACAAAAAAAGTTACAGCCCTTTGAAGTTACAAAATGAAAATCGATTTTTTCGAATATGTCGAAAACTATTAGAGATTTTTTGTTGAAATTGGACATGTGGCATTCTTATGGCAAGAACATCTTAAAGAAAAATTATAGTGAAATTTGTGCACCCCATAAAAATTTTATGGGGGTTTTGTTCCCTTAAACCCCCCCAAACTTTTGTGCCCGTTTCAAATAAATTATTATTCTGGTGCCATTAGTTCAATTAAATATTTCTAAAACTTTTTTGCCTCTTAGTATTTTTTTGGTAAGGCAGTTTTTATCGAGTTGCGGCTTCCTTTTTAACATGTTTACATAAAAAATTTATGAGGGTTTTGTTCCTTTAAACCCCCCAAATGTTTGTATACGTTCCAATTAAACTATAACTGCGGTACCATTAGTTAAACACAGTGTTTTTAAAACTTTTTTACCTCTTTGTAATATTTTTGATGAAGCATCTTTTATCGAGATGTGGCTTCTTTTTTAATATGGTTCAAAATATACCTAAAAATGTAAATCATAAATAAATTTTCATATTATTACAAAGTCTCCATAATCGTACTTTACCATATACAAATATGTGGTGGATTTGACAAATATTCAAATATCTCGATAAAAACTGACTTTTGGAAAAAGTACTAAGAGACAAAAAAGTTTTTAATAACTTGTGTTTAACTAATGGCGCTACAATAATAATTAAATTGAAACGTACACAAAAGTTTGGGGGGTTTAAAGGAAACAAACCCCCATAAATTTTTTATGGGGTGTCCAAATTTCATTATAATTTTTTCCTAAAATAATACTGCCATAACAATACCACATGTCCATTTTTAATAAAAAATCTCTAATAGTTTTCGATATATTGGAAAAAATCGATTTTCATTTTGTAACTTCAAAGGGCTGTAACTTTTTTTCCGTGCACATTTGTACAAGGTAAGTTAGGTTCAATCGAACTATTTTTGGTCCCAGAATACGCGATTAAATTTATGACCTGTATTTTTGTTACACCCTGTATAGCGGTATAAATCGTTTGATTTAAAGTTGATACTTGAAAATAGTATTATCTACTTTATAAAACTATATTGTAATGTTATGTTATCAAATACGATCTCTTTAACATAAATACGATAATTATTTATAGTTTTATACCGAAACCTGGTAAAGCTTTAACGGATGTTTCATCATACCGCCCAATAAGTCTACTGCCCATAATGTCAAAACTTCTTGAAAAGCTATTACTTAAAAGAATTTTAAGCGACCTAGAATTCCTAAAATGGATCCCAGATCATGAATTTGGATTCCGACAAGCTCATTCTACAGTGCAACAATGCCATCGCATATCAAATGTAATTAATAAAGCCTTGGACAATAAACAATATTGCACAGCTGCCTTTCTGGATATCAGCCAGGCATTTGATGAAGTATGGCACCCAGGATTACTTTATAAAATCAAAAAATCTCTACCCGACAAATACTTTGCTTATTACAATCATATCTAAATCAAAGAGAATTTGAAACTAAAGTGGACAATGAACTATCAAACCGTAACCAAATTAAGTCAGAAGTCCCACAAGGTAGTATACTGGGTCCACTTCTTTTTGTACTGTATATATCCGATTTACCAACCTCTCCACAAACCACCATTGGAACTTTCGCTGATGACACAGCAATATTTGCAACTGAAGAGGATCCAACAGCTGCGGTATTAAAACTTCAAGAACACCTAGACGAAATCGGACAGTGGTTAAATAAATGGAAGATAAAAGTTAATGAAACTAAGTCAACACATATAACTTTCACACTGAGGAAAGACCAGTGCCCAAATATTAGCCTTAATCAAGTCAACATACCCCAACAGAATATCGTCAAATACCTGGGGCTCCATCTGGATTCTAAATTAAACTGGAAACAACATATTTTGAAGAAGAAAAAACAAATTGAGTTGAGAGTGAAAGAAATTAACTGGCTTATTGGTAGAAAATCTCGTCTCTCAATTGAGAACAAACTGCTCATTTATAAAACAGTCATTAGACCTATTTGGACATACGGAATCGAACTATGGAGTTGTGCCAGCAAATCAAATACAAAAATAATCCAAAGAACCCAATCAAAAATTCTACGCACCATCGCAAATGCCCCGTGGTACATTTCCAACCAAACACTTCATAGAGATAAAATAAAAATGTATACCATTTTTATTCAGTTGCAATGCGAAGGCAAAACAATCTTACTTTTCAATCAGAATACGGAGTGCAATCCAGCTCTCTGAATCGCGATTATCGATTCTTATTGGAATTTCATCGGAGAGAGCGCAGGCTTGTTCTCCATATCCTAACTGACCAGCACCGAGAGCTTCTCCCACACATTGCAACTGAAACAAATAGGGTAGGTGACTAGCATCATCTGGCAGTTGAAAGATGAAGTTTTTCAATCCTAATAGCAACATTAATAATATTGAAAATATTAAAAATATTACTAAAAGATTTTTAAATTGAAAAACTTATTGTTACACTTTCCTGGTGACACCTCCAAGGCTTCTACAATTTGCAAGTCAAATGGATGCTTCAGTGAAGACAAAGGGAAGGAATTCTACACTATGCAATTCACATCCCCCGTCTGCAGCTTGGTAAAGTTCCAACGGAAAATGCACCTAGTTACTCTACGGAGTAATACGACTATAAAATAAAAATGTATATAATTTTTATTCAGTTGTAATGCGAGGGCAAAACAATCTTACTTTTCAATCAGAATACGGAGTGCAATCCAGCTCTCTGAATCGCGATTTTCGAATCTTATTGGAATCTCATCGGAGAGAGCTCAGGCTTGTTCTCCATATCCTAACTGACCAGCACCGAGAGCTTCTCCCACACATACTATAAAATAAAAATGGTATACATTTTTATTTTATAGTCGTATTACTCCGTAGAGTAACTAGGTGCATTTTCCGTTGGAACTTTACCAAGCTGCAGACGGGGGATGTGAATTGCATAGTGTAGAATTCCTTCCCTTTGTCTTCACTGCAGCATCCATTTGGCTTGCAAATTGTAGAAGCCTTGGAGGTGTCACCAGGAAAGTGTACCAATAAGTTTGTCAATTTAAAAATATTTTAGTAATATTTTTAATATTTTCAATATTATTAATGTTGCTATTAGGATTGAAAAACTTCATCTTTCTTACTTCATAGAGATCTTAACATCCCATTAGTCAGTACATTGATTCAGGATAGAGCCAACAGACACCACGATAAATTGGAAGGCCACCCCAACCAATTAATATTACCACTGCTGCAGCCAATAAACAACAGAAGATTGCGAAGATGGCCCATAGATCTTCGCTGAAACTGAGGTGAAACCGCTGGGTGATGTACCTCATAACGCCATATTAGGGTACAATATTATAGTTTTTGTTATTGTGCTCGTTATCAAATTAACTTAGAGAATATGAAATTCTGATTGTTAATAAATGACTACATATAAAAAAAATTATTGATATCAGAATATTGTTGATCTATGATCTATGATATTAATCTTGATATTTAGTGCTAAGTAATCTCAATAGTTATTTAAACCTTTGATTTGGATTAAAGTTAAATAACTACAACAGAATTACTTGCATTTTTTGTAATCGTTAATAATAATATGTTCACTGTTCACTTAAAGAAAAATGCCAATAAACTATAATATCTAATAAAATATAGACAGCGGCAAAATTAACAGAACACCGTAAAAATGAGACATGTTAGATGTCTCAAATTTCCTAAACCTGTTGTCCCATTTTAGTGATTTTTAAATATGTTATAGCCCTATTATTTTAGAAAATCGATATAATAATATTTTAGCTAATAGACAGGTAAATGCCATTTTATACCGGGTATACCTAACTGTCATACTGTGTTTTTTCCTTAAAGTTCGGAACACCCTGTGAAATATTCTGGTGCATATAAAATATTGAAATTAAAACTCAATTGCAGCCCTAGGCTTTATTAACGTTTTCTTTTTCGATTCATTTCCTTATATTGGATAAAAAAAAGTTAGGTACGTTAACAACTAACCATGTTTTTCATCAATAAATCATAATTTTCTGCTTAGTTTAATAGACAAGCCTAAAGTAGGCTATG
The DNA here is from genome assembly GCF_917563875.1 of Diabrotica virgifera virgifera. Taxonomy (NCBI): domain Eukaryota; kingdom Metazoa; phylum Arthropoda; class Insecta; order Coleoptera; family Chrysomelidae; genus Diabrotica; species Diabrotica virgifera. Next base: position 162,615,079 of record NC_065443.1, on the reverse strand, counting down.
AGAAATTACCAATTTAATAGATGTCAAATTATTGTTAACAGTCAAAAAGTGTCTGGTTTGTTGTGAAAATAGTAAATTTACTATTTAAAGTTTCAATTAAGTCCGTTTTTTTTGTTTTTTGGTGGAAATGGAACGCGCTACAAGGAATTTGACCCGCGATGAGTGTGTTCAATCAGTGATATTACATAGCGAAGGCCTTAGCTAACATGCTGTCGGCTCCTTATGTTGGTAATAATTTCTTGCTGTAATGCTCGATAATGCAAGACCTCACGTTCACAAACTGTAATCGAATATTTACAACAGGTAAATCTTCGGACTTTGAATTGGCCATCGCATAGTCCAGATCTTAACCCGATCAAACATTTGTGTGACATAATTGGCTAATTGGCAGAAGACTACGATATCGTTACCACCTACTAGAACCTTACAAGGGGTTTAGGTAATGGATTTTGGGAAGAGCTATGACCTTGAAAATTTCACATAAATTTGTGTATTAAATCGACATAACTCATAGCTCTTGTCAAAATCCAATACCTTAATAATACGTTTCTAAAATATTGTAAAAGACTTTAAAGAGTCCAAGTAAGAAAATATATATTTAGTTATATTCTTTGTGACATGTTCAAGATCATAGCTCTTCCCAAAATCCATTACCTATAGAAACAGTAGCTCTCGGGATTTGGAATGGCATTGATCAAGACCAAATAGCAAGACCTCATTTGTAATAGTAAATATTTATCTCTTTTATTATTAAACATAAGCGAATTAATTAAAAAACAAAATGTTAAAGAAGCCTTAGGCTACAATTGAGTTTTAATTTCAATATTTTATTTATGCTAGAATATTCCATAGGGTATTCCGAACTGTAAGGAAAAACACCGTATGATTGTTACACCCGGTATAAAATGACACCTGTCTAGCAAACAATATCATTACATCGATTTTATTAAATAATAAGGCTATACAGAATAAACGAGAAAATTTCGGAACATTGCATTGAGTTGAACTGCATTTAAAATAGTGGGCCAATATAAAACTTCGACACACAGATATCCATACCAGGTTAATACACATTGTATAAAATATCGTTCAACTATCTGTCTTCTTTTCAGAGGGCCACAGCCCATAACGCCGCCCAAAGTCAATGTTGCCAACCGTCGTATAATAATCCGATTTGCGGATCTGTTTGAGAGTTGTAATCAGTAAAAATAATCAGATATTTGCCTATATGTTTCAGTGTAACTACCAATCTACTACAACAGACTAATAACAAAAATAAACTTATGGTTATTTGTAGTTATTTCCTTTCTTTCCTGTAAATATTTTATGGTTAAACGTTATTATACCTTGTTTGAGAGAAATATTATCTAGAGAAACGCGATTGGCAACACTGCCCAAAGTAACCGTCTGACTGTTTAGAAAAGGAACTAGAAGAAAGAAAACTAACGAAACTTGCATGTCCGCACAACCCCAAGGATTATAACCAAACTGCCTACAAGCACAAGCCGATTGCATAACCTCTTGCTTTCTACGCATATGCGGTAAGAATGGATTAGTATAAGTTTATTGATATGTACTTAAAACATATAGGTAATTTCACCTAAAATACATCAAAATTTTAATAATTCTATAAATTAATACATATCTAGGTACCCTTCAGTCATACCTAATCGTCGCAGATCTTTACAGACCTAATTATATGAAATTTCGTAAAAAGTCATGTTAATAGATTGAAATTTTTACCATTTATAAAAGCAACTTATTATTTACACGAAATATTGATTAATACTGACAACTTAATTTATAAAAATATTCATTCGTTTTAGAGAAAAACTTTTAATAGGAGGCCTTTTAAGACCTTAAAGAATAAAAACGGCCATTTTGGACATTTCGCGGGCTGTTTTGCAACAACAAATTAACGAAATTAAACTTACCGTAGCTCGAATTGTGGCTTTTTTAATTTACTACAATTTTCTATTTAAAAATTTTTCTCTAAAACGAATGAATGAATAGATATTTTTATAAAATATTAGTTGTCAGTATTGATCAAGATTTCATGTAAATAATAAGTTGAAGTTGTTTTTATAAATGGTAAGGTAAAGATTTCAATTTACCTATTACATGACTTTTTACGAAGTTTCATATAAGTATGTACTTATCTGCAATGATTATGACTGATTATATACAGGGTGTCCCAAAAGTAGCGGAACGGTCGAATATCTCGCGAAATAAACATCGGATCTAAAAACTGAAAAATACGTGTTCAATCATTTTCAAAAATCTATCCAATGACATTAAACATGATCCCCCACTCCACACCCTAGAAGTGGGGTGGGGGTAACTTTAAAATCTTAAAGAAACCCCCAGTTTTTATTGCAGATTTAGATTCCGTACGTAAAAGTAAGCAACTTTTATTCGAGACATTTTTCCGAATTTTGGATAGATGGCGCAAAAATCGGGAAAAAATATTTATCGTGATCACATAGGTAAATTATAGAAACGGTTTAATATCTCAAGAAATACACCTCCAAATGATAAACCAAACAATTCATATTTAATATTTTTTAATAACCTACATTTTTTAGAATTGTTGATTGATGCGCTATAAAAATACGATTTATTAGCGCCATCTACCAACAATTCTAAAAAATGTTTCGAATAAATGTTACTTATTGTTTCATGAGGAATCCAAAGCTGGAATAAAAATGGGGGTTCCTATTTTAGATTTTAGAGTTACCCCCACCTCACCTCCAGGGTGTGGAGTGGGGGTCGTGGTTGGTCTCATTCGATAAGTTTTTGAAAAATATAAAACATGTGTATTTGAGTTGTCATTTGGAAGTGTATTTCTTGAGATATTAGACCAATTTCTATATTTTACCTATGGTATCAGGATACATTGTTTTTTCCAATTATAGCGCCACCTATCCACAGTTCAAAAAAATGTCTCGAATAAAAGTTACTTACTTTTATGTAAGAAATTCAAATCTGCAATAAAAATTGGGGGTTTCCATTTAAGATTTTATAGTTACCCCCACCCCACCTCTAGAAGGTGGAGTGGGGGTCGTGTTTACTGTCATTGGATATATTTTAGAAAATTATTCAACACGTATTTTTCAGTTTTTCGATACGATGTTTATTTCGCCAAGTTTCGACCGTTCCGCTACTTTTGGGACACCCTATAGGTAATAGTTATTTATGTATTAAGAGCGAAAAGTGATACATTATTGCTTGAGAGTAATAGTTACCACGCGACGTGTAGCGGAGCGCGTTAATTTCTCGAAAGCAATAATGTCACTTTATGCTTGTAATACATACAACATTTTTTCTACAATCATTTAATAAAATGAAACTATTTCTAAATCATTAACTTTATGAGTTTGAATATTCAATTTGTTTGTATTGTATGGATGTATGGTTGCTACGGACGACGCGCCTTTATGAGTATGAATTTTCAATTTGTTTGTATTGTATGGTGGTATGGTTCTCACTAAACGTCAACTTTTCGTTGCCATTGACAAGCGAAAAAGTCTTCTTTATCAAGTGATTGTAGAAAAAATTATTAAAACTTTGATGTATTTTAGGTGAAATTATGTTTTAAGTACATATCCATAATACGTAGTCCATTCGTACCGCGTATGCGTAGAAAGCTAGGATCAGCAATTGGCTTGTGCTTGTAGTCGGTTCGGTTATAATCCTTGGGCTGTGCGGACATGCAAAAGCAGTTTTGACAGGTTAGTCAGGTTAGAGGTTAGTCTAGTTTTCGCCACAGGTGCGGCTTTCAATTTTTATACGTGATGGGCGGAGCCGTAGCAACTATTTGGGTGGAGTTAAATTTTGAATTGTTTTTGAATGAATTCAGAATCCAGTAGCCCGATGAACTATTGTATGATGAATTATAATATAATTATTTGAAAACCTTTTGTTGGTCAACAACCTAGAGCAGAGTTGAGCCCAAATACATGTATCGTGTATGATCCGAAATTTTCTCGTCTTTTCTGTATAGTGTAGAAAACAGAGGTTGAACCTCGCAAAATGGACACAAGTCCGGTTTTATTTTTTTTCTGGTATATCAAGGGGTGCTTATTGTGAGACTAACATTTTCTTAAAAAAATTCGCCCCGGAATCCCTTTAAAGGGTGTAATTTGTGATTTTTGCGAAACGTAGCCCTTCCTGTACGTTTTGCAAATTACTTAATAGTAAAATGAATATGACTATATTTCCTCCTATTTATTTCCCGACAGCATATGTCTATCACACACCGTTTAGCGGGGGTGGCGCCCAAAGTTGACAAATTTTTAAAAACGATGTTTTTAAAAAAAATTATTTTTCCCTAACTGTACTGAAAATTAAAAAGAAACCCTGCGGAAATTAATTACAAATAAGTGGCTGATTTTTTGGTATAGGTTTAATTTAAGGACAATTGCAAATTTTTTAATTACAGGGTGTAACATTTTAAAAAACCCCTTTTTATACCATCTGAACCGCCTATGCTAAAGTAAAAAAACTTTCAGCGATTATCCACAAGTTGGTGTTATTTACAAATTTCTATAATGCAACCCCATTTTTTTTTTCGGAACTACCCCAAAAAAAGGAGAATTATTTAAGAAAGTGATTTTCTTAGAATCCTTTACACACCATGCCCTTTATTAAAATGCTTCATATATCATTTTGTGCACGTTCTTATTACCCATGCATGGACACCAATAGCGATTTCTTGATGCAGCCCCTGTAGCAAAAAAAAAATAAATAAAGGGGGGTTGAAAAAAATTTTTTTTTTGCTTTTTGACCCATATGGACGTATGCTCCATCAATAGGGTTTTTCATAAATATATATGAATTTTGCAACATCCCTGCAGAAACTACCTATATCCCTTGGAGAGCATGTTTTTACGATTTTCTCATTACCTATGCATTTTTTTAAAACAAAACTTATACAGAATTAAAGACCACTATTTTGTCTACAAATAAGCTCCTATGCATTTTTTCGTGCAACCGTTACGACACAGTGGCGCCGTAAACCTCAGAAATGCTTTGACGGGCTCCAGTTTTTATTTTTTTTTCGTCACCTATTCATTTTATTGATAACGTACTCATGGAAAATAAAAAGAACACACACGGGCTGCTACACATTATGACCTATGCTTTTTCTCATGAGGATCTTTCAGTGCGTCACAGTTTTTCAATTTCTTTCTAACGCATTAAATTGCATGTGACAGAAAAAAACGCACGTCGGTGATTACATTTCGTCGGTGACATTTATAGCATTTATTCTAGTTGTCAATAGATGGCGGTATAATCGAAAAAAAAAATCATTTACCAATTATATAATATATCTACGAATATTTTTTTTTTGAAACGTTTATTCAGCAATCTGTTAGTTATAAAAATTCTAACAATAAGCGTCTTTGGGGTTTGAAATAAAAAAGAATTGACGTTAGAGAGGTCAGTCCAATGACTGGACCTCTAGTATGGAACAAACATGACATTCCGATAATATGCTACATACAAACATACATTTTACATTTACAAACAATACATATATCTAAAATATAAACACAATTACGGTGAGGTATAAAACTTATTTCTGTACATGGGAAGCATACTATCTTAAGTCACATTTTCATAATTTTACAGGAGGAGCACTTAAACATTACATTTTATGTTTTTTCAAAAAATGATAAGTAACTAATAATTTTAGCGGGAACTATTGTCGGTATTTAAAAATAGTATTATATATAGTTTACTGTAGTATTATGAAAGTATAATAAAGGTGTAAAGATAATAAAATAATGGACTTAGGATATATTACCTCTAAATTATAAGACTCCTTATATTTATAATACATGTATACTAAGTCCTCATAAATTGGTTATACGTGTAAAAAAACTCGGCAATATTTCTTTATTTATTTTATTTAGATACAACTAACACACAACCATGACTTACGGCACCGAAATATTATCATTAACGCAGGCCACAGCAGCCAAACTTCGAGTGGCTCAAAGAAGAATGGAACGGTCACTACTTGGACTGACTCTCAGAGACAGGGTCAGAAACGAAGAAATCAGCAGAAGGACAGGCCTAACAGATGTCATAGAGCGAGTAGCATGGCTGAAGTGAAATTGGACGCGCCATGTAGCCAGAATGAAGGACGGGAGGTGGACCTAAAAAATTACAGTGTGGAGACCAAGAGCAGAGAGAAGCAGTAGAGGTAGATCACCTACACGATGGATAGACGACGTCAAGAGGATTGCTGGGAATTGGTTGCAGGAAGCCTAAGATCGGCAAAACTGGAAGAAATTAGGGGAGGCCTATGTTCAACTTTGGATGCAGAAGGCTGGATGATGAACACACAGTTTGAAAATTACACGTCATCATTATCGTTATCACAATGTTATCGTTTAGGATTCTTTGATACTACAGAATCAATAATTGATTGTTTTGTCTTATTATTTGGCTCATGAGTTCTCCTGAGATCCCGTTAAACCATGCCGCCATCCTGTCGCTTTGATAAAGCAGTCTTTATTACTTGTTGTGAAATACGTAACGTGTTTAAGAACATAGTTTTACATACTAAAGTTCATTTATTGTTAATTACCAAAGAGTAAATTAAAGTATTTGATCTTAGCTAAGATTTATCTCCTGAGCGCAACCTATGTCGTTCTGTAGGTTTCGTTTGGACACAAGATAATATAAAGTGCCTTTTGATGTTATGGTCTACTGTATCATTCCAATATTTTTTGAAAATATCTTCCCTTTGATCTTCAGATAATTTTGAACTACTTTTTATGCGCCTAGATATTCCACATGGCAATTTTAAGTTTTAACAAAAAACGTTCCTACCCTTCTCACTAACATAGACCCTTCTATCGGCATAGTTTCTCTTTCTCTGATTCGCTTTCCAGTGAAGAAAATGTCGTGTCCGTTTAGTTCCTCTCTGCTTTATTTTTGTTTTATTGACAACTTTTATCTTGGTCACCAGAGAATTGGGATTTATAGTCTCTTCTACTGTATTCGTTAAGGAGTCTTGTATAGCATTAGATGTACACCTTCTGGCAATGCCGATAAAGGTGCAAGAAATCTACCTTTACTTTCATCTGAATCAGTGTCTGAATCTGGTTGACAATCTTTATCCTTTATTGAATCATCGCTGTCACTTTAATAAAGATCTTACTACAAAGGCACTTACCACAAAACTTATGGTATGGTATGTTATGGTGCATCGGGGCAGTGCCCACTTGTGAGCCCTTCAGACACTTAGACCTCCTACGGCGGATCCATTGTATCACCCCTATCTTACGGACCAAGACCATAAGAAACTAGCGTCCATAAGAAACTGAGCGTCTAAACACCCAGAAACTTTGTTTATAGTGCTTCTATTTTGTAACCCTAGCTGATTTGACGACTGCATCTTTGCCGCATCTATCGCCAAGTTCTTGATGTGGTAGGATTTCTTTATCTGCACTTTCAATATATATTTTTGTTACAATGAAAGCAGAAATAAAATAATTATTAATAAATATGTTTTCTACTAACATTTAGAAAAGCAATAAACATTTCATTTGCATTTTCTCGACTGACTGAAAAATAATAATTTAGTGATAAACACTTACCCTTCCGTAATCTGGGGTCTGTGTTTAAAGTCAGGTATATCACAGAGCGATAAATCTAAGATTCTCAAAAGTTCTTTTACGACAAGCCATTGTTAAAGAGATAAAACAATGTACATATACTCACTAAATACCTTGTCTAAAATTGTTTGGTTCGAATTAAACTGAATTGAATACAAATAATCTTCATAACACGCTTTCGACTTTAAATCTGTTTGGTATGCTGCTAGGTTAAAAACTAAATATTATAATAAAAAATAAATAAACCGTAAATCATTTATAAAAGATATATTTATAATATTATTCAGAATGCTCCTGACTGTTCTTATTCACCCTTTATCGTTAAAGGACTGCTTAGTACAATCTAATAAGTCAAGTAAAAATTAAATCCCTTTTCTAAAATTCGTAAACGCAATAAATTGGGACAGTCTGTAAACCATAAAATTAATACATAATGTAAACAGTCACCACCTGATGTGAAGTTAAAGATTATACTACGCATTTAATTTGAAATTATTAAAAAAATATAGTTTTAAGCAAATACACTCGACAAGTGCATATTTTATGATGTACTTGATGTATTTTCATTGAGAAGCATATAATCCTATAATGGACTTAGAATCCAATTTATAATATTTTATTTGGAGGAATATAAGTTTAAGTCCAGATAAGATTATATACCTCTAAAGCAAACTGGACATAGTATACATAGTTTCTTGTTTAATTTAGTTTTTAAAAGCGTTTGGACTTAGAATAGTATTCCCCTGAATAAAATAGGGTATTCCGATGCCGGTTATGCAATAATGTATTTTTCTGAAAAATTGGACTTAGGATAGTATGCTTCCCATATACAGATTTATAAATAAGGTCCAGTGGATTTTTACGTTTTAGTCTGTGAGTTTGTTGACTATTATCAAGCAAGATATCTACGAATATAATCTGTACAATCTATAAGACTATACAAATCAAAGAAAATACCATTTTATAAATGCAATAAACACAATTGATTTGATTTTATGCCCAATTGCAAATAAAATGTGACAACTGTCAGATTTAACTAAAATGGCATGTCACTAAAATGTATATTATCACGGACTTACCTTTTTTTCTATCATTTGTGACGCACTGAAAAATGCTCATGAAAAGAAGAATATGCATATTTTATTTTCTTTGATTATTTTCTTTATTAATTTTCCTTTTTTTTTGGGGTGTGGTGGTGTATTATACAAATTTGTAAATAACACTAGTACATGGATAATCGCTGAAAGTTTTTTTACTCTAGCATAGGCGGTTCAGATGGTATAAAAAGGGGTTTTTTAAAATGTAACACTTTGTAATTAAAAAATTTGCAATTGCCCTTAAATGAAACCTATACCAAAAAATCAGCCATCTATTTGTGATTAATTGCCGCAGGGTTTCTTCTTCATTTTCATTACAGTCAGGGAAAAACAATATTTTTTAAAAACATCTTTTTTTAAAATTTGTCAATTTTGGGGCGCCACCTCCAATAAACGGTGGTTGATAGACATATGCAGTCGGGAAATAAATAGTAGAAAATATAGTCCTCTTCATTTTACTATTAAATAAATTTTTTGCAAAACGTATGGGAAGGGCTACGTTTCGCAAAAACCACAAATTACCCCCTTTAAAGGGATGAAAAGGGGGGTTCCGGGGCGAAATTTTTTAAGAAAATGTTTTAAAATTATCTCATAATAAGCACCTCTTGATATACCAGAAAAAAAATAAAACCGGACTTGTGTCCATTTTGCGAGGTTCAACCTCTGTTTCCTACACTAATGACATACTAAAAAAATCACTCAAATCGGACAACAGGTTTATTATACTGCTTATTATATGCTTATTATATGGTTTTTTATTATACTGCTTATGTTTGTTAGTTTATCGCAAATATAAAACATAATTTTGTGCCTAGAACAACAACGTATTTTTTATTTGGCTTGTTATGTAAAACCTTTTTATTTTGTTGCACTGTAATAATAGCTCTGAATGTCTCTGTAATAATCCAGCCCAAAGTTCGGTTATGGAGTATGGTGCAAATGAAATAAATAAATTCGTTGTTTCGTAAGCCAGGGACTTTAAGGGAAAATCCTGAAACAAGTCGATTTTTATTTTTAAATTATGATTTTTTGACATATATATTACACTAGTGACGTGTGCTAGCTCATTTGAAAAGTTATTCACTTCTATATTCAGTAATATAAAAATTAACATAATTATTTATACAAGGTGCCAAAAAAATATTTTTGATTTAAATTAATTGACACAAAAAGAAGAATGTTTGTAATTAGTTTAATCCAAAATACATTTTAATTTTTAAATAGAAAAAAATGTTTACTAACAAATAAACATTGCTTTTCGCTTAAATTCAATGTTCAAACTGCCACCAGTGAAACGAGTACGTGATGGACTACCCCAGCTAAGTGAAATAATATTCGAAAATATTAGCTCAATCATCTAAGATAGCCATCGTTACACCCTTAGCTTAGGTCAGTCACTCAGGTGTGTGTTCATCTTGTCCTAATCTTAGAAATGAACTCTGAAAATTTAGAATGGAAGCAAACAAAACAGTATTTTTAACTAATCATGTTTATTGTTCATAAAGATATAATAAAAATATGACTTATCAAAGGCATTAAGAAATATATTCAAATTCTTGACAAAAACTAACAATTCTGGATTATACTTATGGCTTTTGGTATCTGGTGGTAACTTCTTGATGTCGAATGGTACTGCTGTGGACTTCTCTTGACCTGGGCAGATGTTGTGGCCCTAGGTCAGTGCAGGGTGTCGTACTTGGATGTTGGGTGCTGCTGTCTAGATGTAATGGTCCCATTGTCATCATCAGCCTTAGTGTCATCGCCGGCGATAGGCTTTTTTGAAGCTCCCAGAGGGAGGACGGTGATCTTATCCAAAAAACTATAAGATAAAAACATACATACCCAGCAAACAGACCGACGTGTTAATTACGTGAATTTTGGGTACATTTGTCACCAATATACGTAAATTGCTTACGTGAATTTCACGTGAAAATTTGATTGGAATGTCACATTGAAAATACGTCTTTAAATTACGTGAATAACTCGTCTTCAATAGACGTGTTATTTACCTTAAATAGCAATAAAATGTTTCGGGAAATTCACTTTGCAAATACGTGTTGATTAAAGTATCTTTTAGGGAATGTATATTTTAGTATTCACGTGAAAGATACGTCCTCGGTTCACGTAAATAATTCGACCTTAACTAAATTATGAATCACGTAATTATTATATCCTCATAATATGATATAAATCAAACAAGCATATAAAGTATTAACAATGTATTTATTTAGTAGAATTTAGAGACTTTAAAACGTTTGTCCTGTATAATTATTATACAAGATAATGAACCAAAAATGGTACCGACCTAAAGACACATTAAAAAATTTGCCAACATAAAACACAACACATGTCACTTTTTATTTCGAGGAGGACACTTCGACACTTTCTTGTTTTTTCTAATTGCATCATGGCACTTCAACCCTCGAGCAGTGAGGTAAACGTTAATACGAAAGACATTATTATAAATAAACCCGCCTAAAATAAAACTATATATAAAACTATATAACTAAAAATTTATATTTTTCTTTACATCAAGAACTTCCTCCGCCACCTGAATACATATTTAAATATAACCTGCCAAAGCAAGATATTTCTACTATCGTCAGATTAAAAACTCGACACGGGAAATATGAGGCACATCTGCACAAATTAGGAATAATTAATTCATCAGTATGTTTTTGTGATAATGTTTCGATTAGAGATTTAAACCATATTTTCTTGGAATGCAAAATTAACGAGAGATATACAGTGAGCACGTAAAGGTTGGAATAAATTCATTTTCTCGAGAATGGACGATTTTGGAGAAAAATCCCGAAATAGGTCAATTTTTATTTTTAAATTACGACTTTTTGGCATACATATCATACTAGTGACGTCATCCATCTGGGCGTGATGACGTCATCGATTATTTTTTTAAATGGGAATAGGGGTCGTGTGATAGCTCATTTGAAAGGTAATTTAATTCTCTATTCAGTAATATAAACATTTACATAATTATTTGTACAGGGTGTCCAAGAAAACATTTTTTAATTTAATTTATTGACATAAAAAGAAGAATGCATGTAATTTATTTAATCCAAAATACATTTTACTGCTCTCAGAAACCAAAAAAATGTTTATTTGAAAAATATTCATTGTTTTTTGCTTAAACTAAATGTTCAAACTGTCCAGAAGAAGGTGGGTGGCGGCTTTGATATTGAATTTAAGCAAAAACCAATATTTATTTGGCAAATAAACATTACTTCCTGTTTTCTGATAGCAGTAAAATGTATTGTGAGTTAAATAAATTACACACATTCTTCTTTTTATGTCAATAAATTTAATTAAAAAAAATTTTTTTTGGACACTCTGTATAAATAAATATGTTAATGTTTATATTATTGAATAGATAATTAAATTACCTTTAAAATGAGCTATCACACGACCCCAATTCTCATTTAAAAATTTTTAAGATGACGTCATCACGCCCAGATGGGTGACGTCACTAGTATGATACATATGCCAAAAAGTCGCAATTTAAAAATAAAAATTGACCTGTTTTGGAATTTTTTTCCAAAATCGTCCATTGTCGAGAAAATGAATTTATTCCAACCTTTACGTGCTCACTGTATAAATCAATTATATTACAATTTACGACAAACACAAGTTCATTTTCCAATTAGTATAGAATATCTACTAAGTTGTCATAAAATGGAAATATTTAAATTACTCATAAACTACTTGAAAGAAACAAATATAATCATTTAAGTGAAATACGTATAAATATAACAAAACTAATAAATTGAGGTAAAAATAAAATAAAAATCTGTGGCTAACGGACTCGCATCCAAGCCATTTTTTCACACACACACACACACACACACACACACACACACACACACACACACACACACACACACACACACACACACACACACACACACACACACACACACACACACACACACACACACACACACACACACACACACACACACACACACACACACACACACACACACACACACACACACACACACACACACACACACACACACACACACACACACACACACACACACACACACACACACACACACACACACACACACACACACACACACACACACACACACACACACACACACACACACACACACACACACACACACACACACACACACACACACACACACACACACACACACACACACACACACACACACACACACACACACACACACACACACACACACACACACACACACACACACACACACACACACACACACACACACACACACACACACACACACACACACACACACACACACACACACACACACACACACACACACACACACACACACACACACACACACACACACACACACACACACACACACACACACACACACACACACACACACACACACACACACACACACACACACACACACACACACACACACACACACACACACACACACACACACACACACACACACACACACACACACACACACACACACACACACACACACACACACACACACACACACACACACACACACACACACACACACACACACACACACACACACACACACACACACACACACACACACACACACACACACACACACACACACACACACACACACACACACACACACACACACACACACACACACACACACACACACACACACACACACACACACACACACACACACACACACACACACACACACACACACACACACACACACACACACACACACACACACACACACACACACACACACACACACACACACACACACACACACACACACACACACACACACACACACACACACACACACACACACACACACACACACACACACACACACACACACACACACACACACACACACACACACACACACACACACACACACACACACACACACACACACACACACACACACACACACACACACACACACACACACACACACACACACACACACACACACACACACACACACACACACACACACACACACACACACACACACACACACACACACACACACACACACACACACACACACACACACACACACACACACACACACACACACACACACACACACACACACACACACACACACACACACACACACACACACACACACACACACACACACACACACACACACACACACACACACACACACACACACACACACACACACACACACACACACACACACACACACACACACACACACACACACACACACACACACACACACACACACACACACACACACACACACACACACACACACACACACACACACACACACACACACACACACACACACACACACACACACACACACACACACACACACACACACACACACACACACACACACACACACACACACACACACACACACACACACACACACACACACACACACACACACACACACACACACACACACACACACACACACACACACACACACACACACACACACACACACACACACACACACACACACACACACACACACACACACACACACACACACACACACACACACACACACACACACACACACACACACACACACACACACACACACACACACACACACACACACACACACACACACACACACACACACACACACACACACACACACACACACACACACACACACACACACACACACACACACACACACACACACACACACACACACACACACACACACACACACACACACACACACACACACACACACACACACACACACACACACACACACACACACACACACACACACACACACACACACACACACACACACACACACACACACACACACACACACACACACACACACACACACACACACACACACACACACACACACACACACACACACACACACACACACACACACACACACACACACACACACACACACACACACACACACACACACACACACACACACACACACACACACACACACACACACACACACACACACACACACACACACACACACACACACACACACACACACACACACACACACACACACACACACACACACACACACACACACACACACACACACACACACACACACACACACACACACACACACACACACACACACACACACACACACACACACACACACACACACACACACACACACACACACACACACACACACACACACACACACACACACACACACACACACACACACACACACACACACACACACACACACACACACACACACACACACACACACACACACACACACACACACACACACACACAACAAAAAAAGGAAATAAGATCCTTTTACCAGGAAACAAGAAAAATGGAAAGGGGATATCAGAAACATAACCCATATATGAAAAATGAGGAAGGAATATTAATAAATGAACCCGGGGAAATAATGAGAAATTGGCAAACTTATTTTACACAACTTTTAAACAAAAACGAAGAAGCAAGGGGAACAATCCAGGAAATTGAAGATGACCATATAGTAATAAAAACACCTACGAGGGAAGAAATAGAAAATGAAATAAGAGGGCTAAAAAACAATAAAAGCCCAGGAATAACGGAAATATCGGCGGAAACGATAAAGGCAGGAGGAAAAAGACTACACAAGGAGATACATAGCCTGATAAAAAGTATATGGGAAACAGAAAGAATGCCAGGAGAATGGACCAGGGCAAGGATATGCCCCATACATAAAAAAGGTGATAAAATGAGATGTGAAAATTATAGAGGTATCGCGTTGCTAGAAGTCGTGTACAAAATATTGACAAATATCTTAAGAAAAAAGCTGAATCAATACACGGAAAAGATATTGGGCGAATATCAGGCAGGATTCAGAAGTAATAGGTCGACGACAGACCAAATATTTGCGTTAAAAGAAATCCAAACTACGTGCTACGAACATAAAATAGCAGTATACGTCCTGTTCGTCGACTTTAAACAGGCCTATGATACGGTAAAGCGGCAACAGATGTACGCACTAATGAAAGAAATGGGCATACCAAGTAAAATCGTCAGGATGGTAAAGATGACTATGGATAACTCCACAAACGAAATAGCATGGAAGGGACATAAATCAAATAATTTTGAAACAAAGGAAGGGTAATACTGGAAGGAATAATCAGGAAAAGTAAAATAAGCACACAGGAAACGATTTTTAAAAATGGCCACCAATGTATTGCATTCGCAGATGATCTAACATTATTATCGACAAGTAAGAAAGAGCTAACAAAATTAATGAGCAATATAATAAATCAAGCCAAACCTTTTGGTCTTCTCATAAATAAGGAAAAGACAAAATACATGATAATGGGAGAAACAGATAAAGAAAATGAAGACAATTTCACATTGGAGATAGAAGGAGAAAATGTATGCGCATTTAAAAGAGTTTCAGAATTTACATACCTGGGTGTAAAAGTAGATGAAAAGGGACATGGGGAAGGGGAAATAAAAGCAAGAATAGCAAAAGCAAACAAAAAGTATGGAGCATTGCGTCCATTAATGAAATCCAAAGATGTGTCAAGAAAAACAAAAATAAGAATCTACAAAACAGTTATCAGACCTACAGCTACATATGCATGTGAAACATGGGTGCTTAAAAAATCAGAAATAGACCTTTTAGAAAGATGGGAGAGGAAAATACAACGAGCAATATATGGAGGCGTGAAAATAGACGGTCAATGGAGAAGAAGAAATAATAAGGAACTTGAAGAACTATATAATGAACCAAAAATAACGACGGCAATCAAAGCACAGAGAATCCGATACTTAGGACACATAGAAAGAATGGGAAAGGCGAGAATGCCAAAAATGGTTCTATTACGTAAGCCAATACAAAAAAGAAGAATAGGAAGACCAAGAAGGAGATGGAAGGACAGCGTATATGAAGACTTAAAACAAAGTAATATTGTAAACTGGAAAGAAAAAGCTTTGGACAGAAAACAATGGAAGGAAGTGGTGAAGAAATGTATGGAAAGACTATAATGTTAAGTGTAGTATTAAGTGTTTTATACAAACAAATGTAATATTGTATATATTATAGTAGTATAGGATATAGCATTATATATAAATATGTAATAGTAATTGTAAGGAAAAACTAAATCTTTCAGCCCTATTACCTTTAAAATGAGCTATCACACGACCCCAATTCTCATTTAAAAATTTTTAAGATGACGTCATCACGCCCAGATGGGTGACGTCACTAGTATGATACATATGCCAAAAAGTCGCAATTTAAAAATAAAAATTGACCTGTTTTGGAATTTTTTTCCAAAATCGTCCATTGTCGAGAAAATGAATTTATTCCAACCTTTACGTGCTCACTGTATAAATCAATTATATTACAATTTACGACAAACACAAGTTCATTTTCCAATTAGTATAGAATATCTACTAAGTTGTCATAAAATGGAAATATTTAAATTACTCATAAACTACTTGAAAGAAACAAATATAATCATTTAAGTGAAATACGTATAAATATAACAAAACTAATAAATTGAGGTAAAAATAAAATAAAAATCTGTGGGACTCGCATCCAAGCCATTTTTTCACACACACACACACACACACACAGACACACACACACACACATACACACACACACACACACACACACACACACACACACACACACACACACACACACACACACACACACACACACACACACACACACACACACACACACACACACACACACACACACACACACACACACACACACACACACACACACACACACACACACACACACACACACACACACACACACACACACACACACACACACACACACACACACACACACACACACACACACACACACACACACACACACACACACACACACACACACACACACACACACACACACACACACACACACACACACACACACACACACACACACACACACACACACACACACACACACACACACACACACACACACACACACACACACACACACACACACACACACACACACACACACACACACACACACACACACACACACACACACACACACACACACACACACACACACACACACACACACACACACACACACACACACACACACACACACACACACACACACACACACACACACACACACACACACACACACACACACACACACACACACACACACACACACACACACACACACACACACACACACACACACACACACACACACACACACACACACACACACACACACACACACACACACACACACACACACACACACACACACACACACACACACACACACACACACACACACACACACACACACACACACACACACACACACACACACACACACACACACACACACACACACACACACACACACACACACACACACACACACACACACACACACACACACACACACACACACACACACACACACACACACACACACACACACACACACACACACACACACACACACACACACACACACACACACACACACACACACACACACACACACACACACACACACACACACACACACACACACACACACACACACACACACACACACACACACACACACACACACACACACACACACACACACACACACACACACACACACACACACACACACACACACACACACGCGCATAAAATAAAACTAGGAAAATAAAGCTCTTCACGTTTCACTTTTTGTTGTGAGAAATGTGAGAAGCCAAGCCAGAGAAGCTGATAGAGGATTTGATCATCGATTATAAAAATCGATTATTTTTAAATTACAGTTAAGCTTTTCTACTTACTTTAAATTAGTATTACGAATTTTCCTTTTGTTTTTAAATTTCTTCTACTATTAACTAATTGGTCTTACTAAAAATCTATTTCAATACCAGAATAATATAAAAAAAATAGTCCTATCGAAACGTATCTATTATTCGATAAATTGATTAATTTAGTTTTCGAACCAACTATGTTAGTCACGTGATGGTATTTAAAGGAGGAGAAAGGCTTGGTAGTACTTCATCACCGCGCGCGATTTGAAAATAAGACAACATCATTTTAGCTCCTGTGATATTTTTAAAGAAAAAAATAGCTTCAAATCAAGTTGGATTGAAATAGTTATGCTAAATGATCTTAAAAGCGAAATCATAAACTTTTTGTTTAAATATTGGTATTATTTACATTACTTTTACGTGAAATACATCTAATTTTTCGACGTCCATAAAATACAGTGAGTAAAATTCAAGCGATACGTATTTAACCAACACCGTTGTAAAATTTTTTTTCCAAAATATTTCTCAAAATTTAACCAAAGGAAGTTATTTCTGTTTCGTGATTATTACGTGAAATAAACGTACCTTTGCGATGTAACCGAAATTCACAAATATTATAAAAAACATGTACTATATTCGTTATTATGATTTTATATTATTCTAATGTCAAACATGTATAAAGAAAGCACTAATATATAGGTGAATGATTTGGCACTGAAATACGTTTTTTTCCCGTCATAAATCACCGAGTTACGTATTCGTTGAAATTTGCCGTAAATTTAACGTAATTATCACGTAATTGGGCTCAAGTCTGTTTGCTGGGTATCAACATCTACCTCTTGACAGTTTCTTTCGAAAGAGGATCTGTCGTTTTTAGTTTCTCTCCATTTGAAATTAAAAGGAAACGTTATCAATAAATATGAATATCTCCTCTCTTCTTTTTTTAAAAATGTTTTCCCTGAAATTTAGTAAAAATAAAACACAAATAGTTAAATGAGGATCATCTGAGTCATTAATACCTGAGTTATTAAGATCTGAGTCATTAATAGTAATTTTCGTTACTAAAACCTAGGAAAATAGATTACAAAAAAGTTGTCATTTAAAGTCGCATTGCGCATCTTCTCTCTATCCTTGATGCACGACAAATTAGATAAACATGTGATGTACATAAACTTGAAAAAAATTCGTGCTACATAATTTAAAATCGCACCGGCGGCTCTAATCATCAAGAGATTTTAGGGTGTGAGTTCATACAACAATATTTAAGCTAAAGAAAAGAAATTATTAATTTTTTGGGCGCCATTAATAGATCAGAATCTATTGCTATTTATCTATATAAAAATTACAAAAATGTTACGAAAAAAATGGTATCCCTTTGACTACTAATGGTACTTACCCTTGTTGTCTGTGGTAGGCTGCATTTCCTAATACAATAAGGATACATAGATGGATTGTGCGAACAGAAAAAGACGAAATAAGTTTAAACATAGTTACCATTTATTTAGATAAATTAAACATAGTTACCATTTATTTAGATAAAAAATTGTTATTAAACTGAGTTGATTAGAAAAATAAAAATAAAAAAATAAGTCTTTCGCGTTTCATTTTAGAAGTTCAAAAAAAAAGAAAAAGGAACGAAACAGTTTATTGCAAAATACCTGGTGATGATCCGTTGTTGTTGAATTGCTGGAATCGGTTAGCTCGCCAGAGTTGTGGGTACGACGAAATCACTTTCACTTTTCACTTTCATTTTTAGAGTTAAAGTACTGTTACATAGTTGTTATTATATTATACGAAAAATAAAAATTCCATAGTTCTTTTTGTTTTATGAAAAGAAAATAACTGCATTCATGATTATTAGTGATACTTCTCACTGACTTGATAATTAAACATATTTTATTTAGACCATTGTCTTTAAAAAAAAATGGAACTGCGTTCCACGAAGATTGAATTAAGTGCGGTTTATATGAGACATATTAAACGGAAGTCTTATCCGCAAATGTTGAACTAAGTTCTGTTTGAACGAAACATATTACACGCCGTACTAAGAAAACTATTCTTTTATCGTACCGGACTCAACACAGAGAATATACCGGTATGGTATTTAAGACAACATATCGCACTTGCGATTTTCACGACAGAATCTTTAAGATTCCATTTTGCCTATTTAGGCACAGACAAGAAAAAATGCAGGTCTTCACTGCATGACCGCTAGAACTTAATTACCTTCTTCTTGTCCTAATCTCGGACCATATTCCTCTCTGCTCTCTATATTCACCTCCCTTTTTCACAGCTATCACCTAATTTGACCAATAATCATCATTCCGAAATTTTCGTACCAATCACATAGCTGGAAAATAATGTTTAGACCAGCCTTATTATGATCATACGTTTCTTTTTCGGCCAATCACCACGAGTGTCCTTTTTGTAACCGTTTAAGGATTCCCACGAAAGTTACTGCGTTGTAATTTTGTGGAATTCTTAGATTCCTATCACTCAAACATTTAGCAATCTTTCCTATTCTTCTTTTTATGAGGCATATCCTGTGCAAAGTAAATACTTTTAGGAAAGCTGTCTCCGAGCTCTAAAGTCTCTTTGTGATTTTACTGCCTGCAATAGCTAAATTATCAGCTTAGGCGTCTAGAATTTCTTAAAATATTAATCCTTCCGCTTTCTTGTGGGTGGCCTAAGAGAACGCGTTGGGAAGTACATTTCGTCTTACTTCTATCTATAACGACAGAGACGGACTTTTGCGATATTTAGATTGTGATTCTTCGAGCCTGTTTCATCCTGTGCCACTTTTTTTATAAGGATTGAATATCAAAATCGGTCCTTTCTAATATTTTTCAACCATGAACGTCCTCCTCTACCTTGACAACTTCTTCCTTCAATTTTCCCTTCCATCAACAACCTCAGGAGCTCATAATGTCTTACCCGATAGGTACACCTGTCCTACATAACCGGATTCGCGCTTCTTAATAATGTTAAAGAATTTCTCTGTAATGGTCTATTTTACGTAATACTGCCTCGTCCGGTAAGATGATCTGGCCATGGTATTTTCAGGAGTCTTCTAAATACCCACATTTCGAATGCCTCCAATCTTCTCGTAGCATTATCCCGGTTTCAACAATCGATACCTATAATTCTATCTAGTAAAAGAGTTGTATGTACTTATTAGTCAAAAGATGTTTGTCAAAAGATTCCAACTTCCGGATTTATATCTTTGGTTATCAATGAGCCAAGGTATTTAAATTTATTGACGTCTTCTATTGGAATGTTATAAACTTGAATGTTATCTTGTATAATTTGACGTTTGCTTACTATCATTACTTTTGCTTTACTAGTGTAGATTTTAAGACTAAAAAATTCGCATTTTTCTGCTACTAGTGCGGCAGATTCGTGCAAATATTTTTTTGCACGAATTTTCGTGCACAAGAATTGTGCATTTACTGATAGAAGCATATAATTTGGACCACATATACTACACATATAAAGGTTCAAATTTGGATATGATGGCATCTCAGATATTGCCTTTTACAAAAATGGCGGGCATTCAAAATGGCGCCTATACGTATGTGACTAATAGCACTATAACTTTTGAACGAAAAGTCCTATTTCAACCAAATTTGGTATATAGGTTCTTTTTTTATGTATAAGATAGCGATCGTGAACCGGAAGACTCGGTGTACCAGAAGTTGTGTTTTTGTTGGTTTTTTATGTAAAAATATGTTTTTTTTTTCAATTCTTTCACCCTGTATTGTATATATTAATTTTTCAAAAAGGTAATACCGCCACTGAAAAGAGCGTAAACATGTTTTTAGAAAATACATATTTGGACCTTTTTATTTTTTTTTTAATTAACATTTAATAAATGCCTAACGTATCTTTACATAATATATTCTGATAAGCATATTTTTCTGTCAAACTACACATTTTAAAGTAAGTCTAAGTTGGGCAAATGTGCATTGGAAATTATAAATTGTTATGGGTCGATGAAGGGGCCCATAATAATTACTAGGTAGGGGATCGCGCAACTTACCCAGACGTTAAATTAATGTTCAAAGTATGAGTTGCATATTTTAGTGTCAAGGTTCAAGACGCAGGTTTCTGCGACATTGTTATTACATGTGAAGATAAGTTATCCATTTATTAAATGGTAAATAACGTAACTAAAATGTTCAAAATATTTCCTAAAAAATATTTTTACGCTCTTTTCAATGGCGGTATTACCTTTTTGAAAAATTAATATATACAGGGTGAAAGAATTGAAAAAGAAAACAACATATTTTTACATAAAAAACAAGTAAAAACACAACTTCTGGTAAACCGATTCTTCTGGTTCAAGACCTCAATCTTATTCATCAAAAAAAGAACCCATATACCAAATTTAGTTGAAATCGGACTTCTCGTTCATAAGTTATCGTGCTAATAGTCACATATGTATTGTAACCATTTTGAACGCCCGCCATTTTTGTAAAAGGCAAAATCTGAGATAGCCTCATCTTTAAATTTAAACCTTTTTACGTGTAGTATATGTGGTCCAAATTACATGCTTCTACCATTAAATGCACAATAATTCTTATATTATTTGCACGAATTTGCCGCACATAGGTGCATGTAAAGATACGTTTTGAATTTATTAAATGGTAATTTACATAACTAAAAAGTTCAAAATATTTCCTAAAAAATATTTTTACGCCCTTGTCAATGTTGGTATTCACACTATACTGCGTCTACGAGTTGTTGAAGTGAAAGGATACACTTCTGTCGCACTCCTCTTGTTATGGGAACATTACTATTTTTTTGGTTTGTGCCTATTTTGAGGCCGTCTGAGGCTGTCTGTTATTTTGCCTGTTTTTATTAAAATTTATGTCTCGTTGGTCTAACCATTTTCTAATAACATATTTCTTAAATAATTCATATTGTCAAATTGACGTATATTTCTGCCATTGAAAAAAATGGGATTTCGCAAATGCTTTGTTATAAATTGTAAAAGTTATATGTTGCTCCACAATATTGATATGATATACAATTATTAAAGTGAATTTAATTAATTGTATTTTGCTTGTAGTACTGCATTTTAATAATTAATATTATTTACTACATACCTGCAATTGTAATGTTTACCTTTTTATAATATAACTTCAATGGAAATGAAAAAGTTAAAAGAAGAGAACGAGGAACTTAGAAAAGAAAATAAAGATATAAAAGCAGAATTAACACAAATAAAACAGAATATGGAATGGATCGATAAAGAAAAAAGGAAAAATACTATTGTCATAACCGGCCTGAATATTGATACAAGAAACCAAGCAGACCTCAAAATAGCCATGCAGAACTTTTTAAAAACCAATCTACAGCTAGAAATAAACGTCAGAACTGTAATAAAAATAGGAGAATCTCACTATCTCATCCAATTATATAATGGTGAAGACAAGCGAACAGTCATGGAAAACAAATATAAACTAAAAAACATAAGAAATCAAAAAATCTTCCTAAACAATGACATGACGAAACAAGAGAGGAAAATACAAAAACAGCTCCGAGAATTTGCTAAAGACGAAAAAGAAAAGGGAAAAGAAGTTAAAATAGGATACAATAAAGTTACAATAAACGGGGAGGAGTGGAGATGGAATAGAGTAAACGAAAAAATTGAGAAATCTGCTCCAAAAAACTAAGGAAACAACAAACGAGGGGTAGTAAAGACGATGACGACAACGCAAAGACAAAGGAATGGAATTCGGATAAAGAAAAAAAAGAAAAACATACAGAAGGAGAGGATAATCAACAAGCAAATGGACAAAAGAAAAAGGTCATTGAAAAAACAGCTAGCATGATTGATGTGGAAATGAAACAAGACACAAAAACTAGAATAAACGAAAATAACAACTTGAAAATTGGTACATGGAATTTAACATCCCTTAGAGGAAAGGAATGCGAATTAGTGCAAGAAATGCAAGAATTTAAAATGCAAATAATAGGTATTAGCGAAACAAAGAAATGTGGAAGAGGAAAAGAAAAAATATCAGAAAATTACACCATATATTACTCCGGGGTAGACAAAGAACTTAGAGCGAAAGAAGGAGTAGGCATATTAGTCACAGAGACAATAGAAAAAAGAATATCAGATTTCAAACCTATATCCTCGAGAATCATGTATATAAAAATAGAAATGGAAGAGGAATGGTACATAGTGCAAATATATGCACCAACAGAAGGAACGGAAGAAGAAAAAATGGAAGATTTCTACAAATGAACTGTGATGGTACACGACAACCCTCACGGAATTTTCCTAATTTATTTGTTATAAGAATAAGGTCAATATTATAGTTGCAATTTGTATAATTTATTACGATAGTAGCAAAGTTCAAAGTATTCAACTCATTCGCAAGACTGCAAACACAGCACACGTCATTATTGAAATACTTATAGCATAACCATATATGGTAATACATATGGGCATTGTTTTTAATATAATAAGATATAAGTGGGAAGGTCGAGTACCTGAGACATTCATTGTTGTATCAGGGTGTTCGCTGAACTCTGCTGGCACGTGGTCAGGGGATATAGTTACCGAGATATGGGTCACCTTGACCTATCCTAACTATAATGTCGGTCGACGTAGTTGTAACTGTACCTTTAACCTTGTAAGAATAAAGATATGTAGAAAGTTTAAGTTTGTTTGTTCGGGAGTGTCTTCGTCCAGCAACCCCCAACATCACATGGCGACCCGTGCCTTAAGTTAAAGAATGGAGTTTTCTGGTTCGCATATAGATTGAGGTATGCAGCTCTACACGTAAGATGGGAAACAACCAGAATAAAGAAAAAGAGGAACAGATCTTCATAAACCAAGCAGGCAACAGCGGAGGTGTGACAGCTGAAACCGGCGAAAACGAGAAGCTATCAATCCCGGGAGTTTTGGGAATTGTATCGTTCAGCCTGGCCATAATCATCGTCGGATGGCTACTGTATCGACGATGGAAGAAGCAGCTTCGACGCCACATCCGACAGGAAGTATCTAAATCAATGGAGATGCTGAGGTTAGACGCCCAGAATCCAGGACCAAATGCATAGACACATGAACCCATATTCGTGAGTAATTTTTCTTTTTAATACAATACAGTTTAACTGCTTATGAAGTAAGTTTGATGACTATTTTTTTTATTTTCATATTGAAATTTTGATTTTTTTTTTATTATATAATTACTCACTTACTTATTTACTGACACTTTAAATATTGACGGTTATCCAATATTATTGATCCTTTTATTTTACTTACATTTATGTTTTATTATATTATTTTATATGTTACATTTTGTTATATTTGATAAACTTAACGGCAATGATAAGCTTTACGAAGTAATTGAGACTTCGAGACACTAGGCCATATACTATTGAGTAACGTAGTCAGGCCAAGCCGAATTTATGTTCGAGGAAAGATTTCAACGTATTCTGGAAGATATAACTATATTAAATAGGAATCTCACAAAAGACACTATAGAACGAAGGAAAAATAAGCTAATCACAGATAAATGGGTGGAAAAACTCAGGACTATCACGGAACAGTTTAGGACGGTGCATAAAATATACAAAGGTGACAGCTGTAAGGCAGCAGAAGACAAATTCATTGCAGATATTATTGCAAAAATTGGAGAAAAGATCGGAAAAGTCCAAACAGAACTACGGAAAAGACAAGTTGAACATAACAACGACAAGATGGGAGAGAAATTCGAACTGAAAACAGCAGGGAACCTGATCCCTCACATAGGAAACACCGAAGAATCAATTAGAGCATTCATAGACGCAATTGAACTGTACGATGAATTTTTAGATGATGAAGGGAAACCGCAACTAACAAAGTACCTGTTGAAGGTGAAACTAACGCAAGCAGCAAAATTACGACTGAAGACCACTTACAACTCAAACGCGGCACTAATAACCGATATTAAAGAAAAGTTTCTAGTAAAACAATCTATCCCTGTTCTGTCAGCGGAGATCAACTCAGCGAAACAAGAGAATAGGTCAATAGAAAAATTTGGAAGAAGTTTAGAGGAGCTCATGGCTAAATTAACAATAGCACAAGCAGAGGGAAACAGAGATGCAGAAGAAGTGCTGGCCAAAGTAAACGAAAAAATTGCAATAAGCGTGTTTACTAACGGTTTAAAAAATGACAAGATAAAGACAATTTTGAAAGCCAAGAACTTTAGCACTTTAGCGGAAGCGATAACAAGCGCAAAGAACGAAGAATCGCTAACTCGAACGGAAACTGCAGGAATGTACCACATGAATAAAACATATAGAGGCGGAAGAAGAAATACAACAAACGGATACAAAAATAGTTTTGACAGGAGAAAAGAAGGTAACAAGACATATAATAATAGAAATACAAATGGAAACGAAGTAAGACAATATCATAACAGAGGTAGGTCTCAAAGAAACAGAGGAGCAGGACATGGTCATCGAGGGAGAAATAATAATTGGTCGCAAGGTAGAAACCCCAGCAACAGAAATTCACCAGGAGCATATTTCGCAACAGAGGAGCAGCCCCGCCAAGAGCAACCACACACAAGCA
Source organism: Diabrotica virgifera virgifera (assembly GCF_917563875.1). Classification (NCBI taxonomy): domain Eukaryota; kingdom Metazoa; phylum Arthropoda; class Insecta; order Coleoptera; family Chrysomelidae; genus Diabrotica; species Diabrotica virgifera. The sequence continues at coordinate 162,587,939 of NC_065443.1, read as the reverse complement.
CAATACAAGAAGTAGATTTTTTTCGTGGCCCATCAAATGGAGGCAGATAATTCCACAGCAAGTGGATTAAATTATATTAATGTTTATTACAGAGGAAAACGCAAAAAACTATTAATTGACAATGGCGCAACAGTCAGCGTTTTATTTGAAGAATGTTTAGATAAAAACTACACCGACATAAACAAAACCCGACGTATTAGCTTGCGAGGTGTTACCGGAAAAACTATATATACAAGGGGAACCTTATTGTGTGACCTTGAAATATTAGATAACTCAGAGAAGATAACGTTGACACAGGAATTTGCAGTTATGAAGAGTTTCACAAATAAAGTCGATGGGGTTATTGGTAGCGATTTTTTATACCAATATTTTGCTACAATAGATTACGAATCCTTAAAATTATCGTTACATGTAGAAGGAATGAGAAGAGATTTTAAAATGCTATCTATGGGAGAAATTTATACGATAATAATACCTAGGAGATGTGAAAAATTATTTTTTTTCGAGATCGGGACACACTACGGAGATTTTGTAACTATACCACAGGAGATAGCGGAAGGAATTTTCTCGGCAGGAACAGTCTCAAAACCAGTCGACGGAAAAATACCAATAAGGATATTAAATATCAATGATAGAGAAATAATTGTTAAGAATTTTAGACCGAAGGTCGAAAGATTAGACAAGTTCGACGTTTTCCACATGGGAGAATCAAAACAATCGGTGAGTCGTGCCGAAAGACTTTTGAATATAATAAACACAAAAAATTTATCGCTAGAGGAAAAAAGAGCAATAGAAAAAAATATGTGTAAAATATTCCGATGTGTTTTTCTTAGAAAACGATCCATGCACAACGACGGACGTATACAAAGCAAAAATAAAATTGCAAAAAGGAGTATCACCTGCTTATACAAAACCGTATAGATTACCACACGGACAAAAAACGGAAATAAATAGACAAGTAGACAAAATGTTAAAAGACGGGATTATTGAAAATGCAATATCAGAATTCTCATCTCCACTACTTATAGTGCCAAAGAAAAACGATGAAAATGGAAACAAGAAATGGAGAGTTGTGATAGATTACAGACAACTAAACAACAAAATTGAGAATGACAGATTTCCATTACCATGCATAGAAGAAATCCTAGACGCTTTATCAGGAGCAACATATTTTTCACATTTAGATTTATACCAAGGATATTACCAAATAGAACTCGATTCTAAGTCCAGACCGTACACAGCATTCGCAACCGATAGAGGTCAATATCAAATGACACGACTTCCGATGGGGTTAAAGACAAGCCCAGGATGTTTCTCACGAGCCATGACTATGGCAATGTCAGGTTTAAATTATGAAAACATGTTTATATATCTTGATGATTTGATAGTCTTTGGCAACAGTCTACAACAGCATAATCAGAATTTAGTGAAGGTATTAGAGAGACTAAGGAAAGTAAATCTGAAATTAAATCCAATTAAATGCGAGTTTATGAAAAAAGAACTATTATATTTAGGACACAAGATTTCGAATAAAGGTGTAGCACCAGATCCGGAAAAGATCACCGCATTGGAACAATATCCAATACCACAAAATGCAAAAGAAGCAAAAAGATTCGTAGCCTTTGCAAATTATTACAGAAAACATATCAATCATTTTGCAGAAATAGCCGCACCTCTAAATAGACTATCAAGGAAAAATGTAAAATTTGAGTGGACAACAGAATGCCAAAAAGCTTTTGAAAGCCTCAAGACGTCATTATCAAACCCCCCCGTAATGGAATTCCCAGATTTATCGGAGGAGAACACGTTTATTCTACGGACAGATGCATCTGGCATCGCACTAGGAGCAACTTTGTCAAACGGGAATGACAAACCGGTAGCATATGCCAGTAGAACACTTAATAAAGCGGAAATGAATTATCCTACGATAGAAAAAGAATTACTGGCAATAGTATGGAGCATTGCTAAATGGAGACATTACCTTCTACAGAAAGAATTTATTATTTTGACAGACCACCGACCATTGGTGTACCTATTTGGTATGACAAACCCTTCCAGCAGATTAACCAAATTTAGATTGAAGTTAGAAGAATACGACTTTACAATTAAATACGTGAAAGGAGCTGAAAATGTAACAGCTGACGCCTTATCACGAATAGAAGTTACATCAGAAGAACTAAAGCAACTAAATAAGGACTCAGAGAAAAGTATATTAGTGATGACGAGAGCACAAACGAAAAAGCAGGAGGAAATCACCGATTCGAAGAACGAATGGACTGATCAACCAGACGTAGTCGAATTGTTGAAATTCCCGAAAAGTGCGGTAGAGGTAAAACTGATAGACAAGGACGATTGCAAAACAATGAAGCTAGATTCGGCTGAAGAAAATACAAATAGTAGTATATTGTACAATGAAGAAGACGATATTATTTATCTGATTCGAGATTTTCGATCAACGTCTGCACTACGAGCGTCGTTGAGAAACTCGACATATCAAGAACCTCGATCAACGTCTGCGCTACGAGCATCGTTGAGAGCCTTGATTCAAATGTGCGCACAAAAGAATATAAAGGAACTAGTACTAGTAAAGAATAATAAGAATCAGCCAATTATTGAAGAGATAAGAAAGGATCCTAAAATATTTAAAGAAAGAGATATCAAAATATGTATAGTACAAGACAAACAGAATATAGCAGATGAAAAATTAAGAAGAATTATAATTAATGATTTTCACATGTTACCAACAGGAGGGCATGCCGGAATAAATAGAATGTACAAAAATATAAGGAAATATTATTTTTGGAATAGTTTACGAAAAGATATCGAGGAATTTGTGAAGAGATGCGACGATTGTCAAAGACATAAGCATTCTATCATAACCAAACAACCTCTAACTATCACATCGACTGCCACCTGCGCATTCGACACAATATTTATAGATCTAGTAGGACCATTTGAGATGGATGACAGTGGGAATAGATATATATTGACACTGCAATGTGAGCTAAGTAAATACATAGAAGGATATGTAATAAAGAACAAAGAAGCCGAAACAGTAGCCAAGGCATTGGTAGAAAATTTTATTCTGAGGTATGGAGTACCCAGAAAAATAGTCACAGACCAAGGCTCAGAGTTTATGGCAAGAACATTTAAGGAAACATGCTCATTATTGCAAATAGAGAAACTAAACTCAACAGCATATCACCACGAAACAATAGGAGCTTTAGAAAATACTCACAAACATTTAAATGCGTACCTTAGGATACAACTATCAAAATTCCCTACAAATTGGAGTACATGGGTGCAATATTTCTGTTTTTCGTATAACATTTCAGTACACTCAGCAACGGGTTATACTCCGTTCGAATTAGTGTTCGGAAAAATATGTAGACTGCCGACAAATGTTCAAAACGAAATAGAACCCCTGTATAATTTTGACGACTATCCCATGGAACTGAAATACAGACTACAAGTAGCCGCAAAGGAGGCCAGAGAAACACTAACACATACAAAACACAGCAAAAAAAAAATATATGATGCCAAAACGAGTAAAATAACTTATAAACCAGGAGATAAGGTATTAATAAAAAAGGAGCCAAACACAAAACTTAACTGTTTGTTTTCGGGTCCATATACCGTAATTAAAGATGAAACGCCTAACGTAATTATTGAGAAAAAGGGTAAACAAGTAGTCATACATAAGAATAACGTTAAGCTGTATAATATATAAAAAGAATAAGTACTGAAAAGTGTTATAGTGTAAAAGTGTAATAATAGTCCACCATAAGACTTTTACTAGTACTTAAGGTTCAGTGTAAATATTTATATATCTCATTTTTTTTTCTTTTCTCATTTTCTTTAATATGTTTGTTTAATTTTCTTATAAAGGAGAGACGTCAGTCAGCATAAATAATATAAAATAGAGATGAAAGGAAATTGTTACTGAAATTCCCTTTCATCTTTTCCCCGCCCAGAGAGATGTGATGGTACACGACAACCCTCACGGAATTTTCCTAATTTATTTGTTATAAGAATAAGGTCAATATTATAGTTGCAATTTGTATAATTTATTACGATAGTAGCAAAGTTCAAAGTATTCAACTCATTCGCAAGACTGCAAACACAGCACACGTCATTATTGAAATACGTATAGCATAACCATATATGGTAATACATATGGGCATTGTTTTTAATATAATAAGATATAAGTGGGAAGGTCGAGTACCTGAGACATTCATTGTTGTATCAGGGTGTTCGCTGAACTCTGCTGGCACGTGGTCAGGGGATATAGTTACCGAGATATGGGTCACCTTGACCTATCCTAACTATAATGTCGGTCGACGTAGTTGTAACTGTACCTTTAACCTTGTAAGAATAAAGATATGTAGAAAGTTTAAGTTTGTTTGTTCGGGAGTGTCTTCGTCCAGCAACCCCCAACATCACAGAACTACAGAATACCCTAGATGAGATACGAGAAAAATGTGAAAGAATAGTGTTAATGGGAGATTGGAATGCAAGGATAGGAAAAGATGAAAACAAAGGACTTGGGTGCATGGGAAGACATGGTGAAGAGATCCTAAACAGAAATGGAATTAAAATGATCAGATTCTGCCAGACAAACGACCTATTAATAGGAAACTCGTTTACACAGCAATTACTACCAGATAAATATACATTTGTAGCAGAAGGCAGAGATGCAAAAAGCATAATAGATTACGTAGTCTACACTCAAGAAATGAAACAAAATATAAAACAAGTCTGGACAGAACAGAGAGCAGAGATCGGAACTGATCACAGACTGGTAATGGCAGAGATGACATGGCGAAAACCGGTACAACAAGAACAGATAGAATACAGCAGAATAGCAATAAAAAAGCTAAAAGATGAACAAAAGAAAAGGAGATACCAAGAAGAAACTGATAAGGAGTTCAAAATGGAGGAGAGAAAGAAAATAGAAATGGATATGGAGGAAAAATGGAAAATATTTAAAGAAGTAATAATAAATAAGGCAGAAGAGATATGCGGCAATCTAACAGTCGGAAAATTAAAGAAAAAGACCGAATGGTGGAATGCAGATATACAGGAAGGAGTGAGGAAAAAGAAAAAGGCATGGAAAAAATACAATCGCACAAGAGAGGATCAAGATAAAAAAGAATACCAAAAACACAGAAACATAGTGAAAGAACTAATAAGAAAGGGAAAAAAAGAGAGTTGGAAGAAGTTTGGTGAATCCCTAAACCAAAATTACAGAGACAACAACAGATGCTTCTGGAATAAAGTAAGGAGTCTAAGAGGAAAGAAAAAAAAAAGAACTCAGAGGTGTAAAAGACAAACACAACAAACTAAAGACAAATACAACAGAAATACTAGAGGTGTGGAGAGAATATTATGAAGAGAAATATATGGGCGAGGAAAGTGAAGAAATAGAGACAGAGGGAACCATAGAACAGACAGCAGAGGACGAAAACCAAATGGAAGAAATAAGTACAGAAGAATTGGAAGAAGCGATAAGTAGAATAAAAATAGGAAAAGCGAGCGGAGCAGATAAAATTGATCCCGAAATGATAAAATGGATAGGGAAAGAAGGAAAGAAGTGGTTGCTGGAAATAATGAGAGAAGCATGGAGAACAAACAAAATGCCGAAAGAGTGGGAAGAAAACTTACTGATCCCAATTTACAAGAAAGGAGAAGAATACAACTGTGGAAACTATAGAGATATATGCCTCTCATCAGCAGTGTTCAAGCTATATACGAGAATAATAGAAAGAAGATTAAGAACAGAGGTAGAAGAAAAACTTGAAGACGAACAAACAGCATTCAGAGCCCAAAGACAAACAGTTGACAACATAAGCATACTACGAAATATAATAGAAAAAAATAATGATCGGGGAACAAACATATATATAACCTTCATAGACCTTAAAGCAGCGTTCGACTCAGTAGACCGGAAAGTATTGTGGAATACTATGGAGGAGCTAGGAATACCGAGGAAACTATTAGAGATAATTAAAAGTACTTACAGTAGAGTGATGGGAAAAGTACAAATGGGAGGTAGCAGATCATTAGAATTTAGGATGAACAAGGGAATAAAACAGGGAGACAGCCTAAGCCCACTCCTATTCGTCATAATTATGGATCAATTATTTAAAAATGTGAAAATAAGGACTAATCAATTAAAAACAATAATAGGCTACACACACCTAACACCAGTTATGATAGAAGGATTACTGTATGCGGACGACGTCGTTCTCATAGCAGACAACCCGAGAAAGATGCAACGACTAATTGATGTATGGACTGAGGAAATAGAGAACATGAAATTAGAAATAAACATCAGCAAATGCAAGACGATGAAAATAGGTCAGCAGGAGCAGGAGATTGGAGGTGAAACACGAGTGTTCTGTAGAGGACAAGAATTGGAGAGGGTGACGGCCTACGAGTACCTGGGAACGATAATATCAAATGACGGAAAGCTAGACCTAGAAATTGCAAATAGGACAAAGAAAGCTACGAAAATATACTATGCGATTAATAATACGATACTGGGAAAACGGGAAATCAGCCAGGAAACAAAAATACATGTATATAATACAATCACAGTACCAACTCTTCTATATGCAAGCGAGACATGGGTCACAAATATGAGACATGAAAGTACCATAAATGCAGCAGAAATGAAGCATCTGAGAAAAATAGCTGGAAAGACGAAGATGGACAGGGAAAGGAACGAAAACATCAGAAACGTGCTAAGCCAGGAACCAATAGAAAAAAAAATTGAAAAAAGAAAACTGAATTGGTTTGGACATATAACTAGGATGAACGAGAACAGACTAGTAAAGAAGGTGACAGATGCCAAAAGACAGGGGAAAAGAAGAAGGGGCAGACCTAGAAAGGGGTGGATGGAGCAAATCGAGGAAATCGGGACAAAGAGAGGGAAAACAGTGCAACAGATGAAGGAAATGGCAGGAGACCGGAAGGCGTGGAAGAAATGGGTAAAAGATGGATAGGTGATACCAAAGTCCGACGCTCTTATAGGGCATAAGGACAACGAGAAGAAGAAGAAGATAATATAACTTCAATCTTACTTTTTCTTCTTTTATTCTTTTTTTTGGGCTATGGCCTTGACAATTATCCAGTAACCAGGACTAATATAATTGGCCAATATAATTAAAAGCGCTAAAAATGTTACTGAGCTATGAAACCAGGTGTCGCTCTTCCGAACTTGCACGGTCCCAATAGTTTTTTTACGTTATTGAACAAATACATTGTAGTTAAACGTTTTTCTCAAATCTTGTATTACGTAATTTTCAGATTTTTCATGACTGGCCTCCTACCTGTAGGCTTCGAATTGGCAGCAGAACTTACCTACCCAGCTCCAGAAGGTACATCGGCAGGTCTCCTGAACTGCGCGTGCAATCTCTTTGGAATCGCATTTACCAACATTTACTCCATCATCTTAAACCACGTTGGTGATCAATGGGCGAATATATCAACCAGTATAGCTTTAGTCCTAGGGACAATTCTGATAGCCTGTACTAGATCGGACTTAAGGAGGCAGGCAGCACACTCTGAAAAGAATGGTAGTTAAGTTTTTGATCTTTTATTTACTAATCATGTGTTGTGAAGTAAGTATTTATTTAACCACGATTTTAATAGTTTGCAAATGAGGACAACACCAACAAGAAATATTTGGAAAGTATTTCCGGATATAAGTAAGGTTTTGCTTTTAATTATTTTGATTAACCATAAAGACTCTTCCACCTGTGAAGGATTTAAACTTTTTTATAACTTGATGAAAATAGGGATATTAGGTTTAAGTTTTCATGACAATACAAAACAAAATTGCACATATTAGATATGATATGCTAATTTTAATACTTGATGGCTGCTTAATTGGTTTTTCCAAAAAATGTTTATAATTAAGAAGTTATAATTAAAATATAATGCTCCTAAAATGTAAATAATTTACAGTGTAAAATGTTAAACAATTCTTAGGATATATACCCTATTCCACGAACATACGACTGTTGTGGATTATCTCGACAACGAATATTTGACTGTGCAAATTATGAAGAACGAAAGTAAATTGCAGAATACATTGTTGTTTATTGGAACAATTATTATAGCCATTTACTTTCGCACTTCTTATGTTGCACAATAAAACATTCGTTGTCGCGATAATCCAAGACAGTCGTATATTCGTGGAATAGCCCATAGTAACTATTATTCTTCAGTTAAAGCAAATATGTTTTATGCTATGATATACTATTCGCTTTTTAAACGTTCTCTCAGTTTACCCGACATTATTTTGATGTAATCCTTTACAGTTTAATTTTGCTTTGAGAAAAAAAATATTTTGAAAATGTGCTATATAACTTCATTGTGCTATAACTTTCAAGTTTAAGTTTATAACTTCTCATTCAATGATTCATCTGGTTTAATTTAAATGTCGAAAATCTAATACGTTTGCTTTTTTTGCATGCGTTTTTGCAGCCGGTGCCAGTCAATAAAAATGATAATCATAAAGTGTATATTATATACTAAATTTAAATTCAAGATGCAGTAGAAATAAACAAACCAAGACACGTTAAATGCTACTAGGAGCACTCCCGCATCATAATTTACAATGTATAAACTTTGGAAATCATGGCTTGGGATTAATAATGTATATACATTGTAAATTATGATTCCGGATGTGCTCCTAGTAGCATTTAACGTGTCTTTATTAATTTCTACTTTTATAGTTTGTTTATTTCTACTGCATCTTGATTTTAAATTTAGTATAGTACGTAACAAATAATTTTAGAAAACCTTAATCTTAAGCTTATTACAAAGACATTTGAATTTTAATGATGTGGTTGCGTTTTCCTCCCAGGTAGAAATTAATAAATTTTAATCTATTGTACTTTTAATTATTATATCTGCTGTTCAGTATGTTCATCTCTGAAAATTTAACCATACTACTCAAATACAAATGACTATGTAATAGGATTAAGATACCGTTTTCTAAAATATTTTGAAACGTACTATAGGCAAATGCATATTTTTAACTTCTCTGGAAATATTTTTTTATTAAACAATAGAGTTTAAAAATTAACGTAGGTATTATTTGCAATATTAGCTTCTCATTCATAGTTTAAAGAAATAATATCGACGGCTGAAAGGCAAAAATGACAAGCGACATTTGGCTAACTTTACACTAGAGCGGTTTAAAGTTTGAAATTTTGAAAAAAATTTCATAAAACATGATTTATTGGTTTTATTGTCATTTTCAACGAACTTTAAATGCAGTTTAGATACTTTATAAACTACCCTTTGAAGACTATGTATTTTTTTATTAAAAGTTTATGAAATAGTGTCGGTTAGTAATATTTTCTGCTAAATCGCAACAAAGAAAAAGTTACCAACCGACTATTTTTTTTACCTTCAACTGGAAAAAATACTGAAGGTGACTGCTTTTTATCATCGGAACTGGTAAAATTGATTAAACCCGATAAATTTTTGACTGTATTTTAAGAAACATAACCTATCCGAAAACCATTCATGTTTTGTAACAGGTAAAATGGTTGAACTAGAAAACAAAAAAATATAATATACAGTAATTATCATATTAATAACTGGCCTTACTTTAAATCGTCTCTTCTTTATTAAAACGACATGCATGATCAGTGAAATATATAAATTTCTTATTTGCAGTATATACTGATTTCTTGGTATGTACTGCTACACTACTTACCTAAAGTAAATCTTTGGTAGATGCCCCTGCGCTTGCCAAAGCTAGGTTTAGGATATTATGTATTCGTTTTCTACTATCTATTATATTAATAAAACAATAAGATTACGTTGATCCAAAAATGAGTTGTAAGTATTACCCAATAGTAAAAAATATAGATTTTGACCATTCCACAATTCGGAGCACACTGACCGATATTCTGTTATTAACTGCAAATCAAGCTATGATTTGGAGTCGTTCTAAACGGCGGAACAGGCTAAGTGCAATAATGATAACCTTCCTTTTAAAATGTCTTTTTTAAAGAAATATATTATATCTAAACAACAAAAACATTAAAAAACGGCAGGTAAATTATTACCAAGCGACAAATTCCACCTATTTTAGGTAGACAGAAAGAACGATTTGTCTTGTTTAAGAAAGTTACATGTAGATATAATTAACTAAACAAAAAATGGTATTTAATTAATGTACGAAAAAAAGTAATACATGATAAAAAAAATATTTTTGGATAGGGTAAAATTTCTTAAGCATTTTAAAAACTCTAGACATTGTTTGTAAAAAATCACTAAGCGCTCAAACATTTAAAATACAATCTAACAAAAACTTACTAACTGTAAAGGATTAAAATGGAATAGGTACCAAATGAAAGTTGTTCTTAAATTTACAAAATTCTAGACGCTTGGTCGCCGAAAATTGTTAAAAATGTTAATTATTTTAAATTACCAAGCGACAAAAAATTCATCTTAGCCACATGAGGATACAACCAATCGGCGCAGAAAAATGTTCTGATTTCAGTGTGATATATATATATTCTGATTGCGGTTCTGTCCGCTGCAAGTGTCAGAGAAAAGAGAAAGTTCAGTAATATCTGTGGAGAGTTTATCGATATACCTTGATAGACAAGTGCCGATTTCCAGGCTTTCTCTTTTTCCATTTAGCTCGGTCCATGAAAAGCAGTATGAGTTGTTGGGTATTGCCAACTCATACACCGTTACCTAAGTTGTAAGTACAAATCTTACGGCTGTAATACATCGGACTTACATCGCTACTTGGAATCTGTAATACGCATTGCAGAGCTAAAGTGCAGCACATAAAGTTACTCTCTCTATGGGCTCTTTCTTTATCTTCCATTTTGGCACTGTAACAATCGTTCTTTCGCATAATGTGACTTTCGTAATTCTCTTCCAATTGCTTCTTTTTCTCCAAATCAGCTGTCTTATATTTGGCACATATCTGACATTGATCTTTTTTAGGTGTGACAAAAGACATATTATAATTGTTGCAGAATACTCTTCTATAAGTTATTTGGGAAACCGGCGTTAGATTCTCATTTTCGCACATCTCTTTATACAAGCTGTACATTTTTGCAACACTCAATTTGCAGTCAAGGTACTGCCTCTTCGTAGATTGTCTAGTATAGTGGGATTCCATAGTAGGGAAGCTTTCAATGTGTTTTTTAACGACTTCTAAATCAGAATCAGCTGTTTTATTATGAGGTACATTTTTACCCCTTTTTTCATTGCCAACAAATAAACCTCCTTCTCCTTTAAACCTGAAGGCATGTTCAACAACGTTTTTGCATACACAAAGTGTTTTTATAAAAAAGTCTCTACAGACTCTTATTCTATTATTGTCAAGTTCAAGAAAATATTTTTTAGAATCTGCTCGTTGTTTCTTAACACTTCCTGCGTTTGCTCTTCTACGTTCAGGAACATGGCTTTCAACTTTACTTAATATGAAATCTTTTCGACGGTTAAAATCAGTCGACGAGTAATTTGCACAGATCACGCTTCTCGCATCTTGAGAGAATTTGTCTGTACATCTGAAGCGGCATTTACTGCAATCAATCGATTTAGGTGCCTTGGATTCAAGTTTTTGACGTTTTTTTAAGTTCTTCTTCCATTTGCTGGGGTCACATTTTTTCCAGCGTGTAATTGATTGTGTAACATCTTTCGGCAAAGTACTATTTAGGTTAAGGTTATCCTCTGAACTACCTAAAATTAAAATTATTCTGTAAAATAACAAGAAAGACCTTAAATTTGCAAACGAAAACAAATCTCTATTTACTCAAAATTTACTAAAAAATACTATACTACAAACAGACACTTACAAATATCTGGGACACGAGATCAGGATAAGCAGAGACAATCAAACACATGAAATATAGAGGCCAATAGGCTTGACTTGTGCACCATTTGGCAAGCTAAGCCATATTCTAAAAAGTTCAATTCCCATGTGTCTCAAGCGAAAGGTTTATAACCAATGTGTTTTGCCCATACAAACTTATGGAGCAGAGACTTTAACACTGACGCAATCGAGCCATGGAACTAAAAAAATGAAAAAAACTGACTTGCTTCCAATGAGCTGTCTGATTCAGGCACATAATCTTTGTCTTTTATGGAGCAATCAGAATCATCTAAAATCATTGCCAGATCATTAATTTCTCTTTCTTTGTCGAGGTCTAAATCAGCGAAACCAGATTCTGTCGTAATACTCGAGTTATTTAAACCTATTTGTATTCCAAATGGAGATTATTCGACAGTTTCTCTCTTTTTTTGATTGTAACGAATTATTGTCGATAACATCAGTGTCTAAATTAGCACACAAGTTGCCATCTACCACCATTCCATCGTCTAATAAAAAAACGTAAATACCGATATTAAAATAAAAACCTGATATTATTATCAACACTTACCATTAAGTAATTCGGCTTCTAATGCCATGCTTAATATACGAGAACAACGGGAAGACATTTTTAACTAATAAAACTTTTTCACAAATTAATAAAAAAATTCACCAACTGTAACACAAAATAAATCTATCTATGTTTAAAATGTTTAAAATTGAAGACACATGGGCGCCGACAAGTCCAGACAAATACCTACCGAATTATCTACGTGCAATATCGTATTACGCTGAGACCTAAAGACAGTTATCATGAAATATACCGAAATAGTACAGTGAAAATAACCTAATTGCACTTGTCTGGTTTTGGCAGAACTAGAATATTGTAAATGATAAAATATTATTTTATTTTAACAGACAACTGCACATATCTGTTTTTGGCTGAATAAAAGTGTCATCATTGGAGTTAGTTGTTTTGAGACCCTTCTGTTTCTCACATTTAAAATCTGTCTGGACGTGTCTGGTTTCATCAGTACATTCTTTGATAATTATTAAGTACAAAGGCGTACTTAACTCAGAATTGACAAAAAGTGGAGTTAGTTGGTTTTGGCAGTAAGCCGACGATATATAAGTCAATATCGCCCAAATTTGCGTTTGGTAACTTTTGCCTTTCAACCGTCGATATATCCTCAATATAAAAGAAAATAATATTAAAAACTAGTTGGTATACCTAGTGTTTTGTATTGTTGTGATTATCATACGTAAAGTTCAAGCTAGACAATAAAATGTGGAACAACATCTTATAATAGTTACAGAGGTTTATTATTTCACTATCGTTTTGTTTCTTCGGGGTTTTATTATTAAAGAGTGAGAGTGTTGGTAATAAAATATTTATATCATCCAAAGATTATTACATTTAAAATATGTTTTAAATTATTTTACAATAAGCGTTGTAGTTTATAGGACATGTAAATGTTGTTTTTAGCATTTAATTTATTTAGGATTAATATACCTACATATTTTTAATAACATAATTAACACATAACCATACCCTTACTAGTCAACGTCATTTTTGTTACCAAATCGTGTGACTACTATTTGTGAATATTGTATATTTAATGTTTTCCATGTCAAGAATTTTTTTAACGTTATCATTTATTATTTTAACATAAAGTGAAAAATGTTATTTAGAGGTATTTTTTGAACACGTTTATAATGTCAAATTAACAGATGATAAGTTCATGGACAATAATTCATCGAAGAAATATTTTGTAAGTGTACAATTCGTCGAAAAGTATATCGTTTTCGTAGTAGGTCTATCGTAACTGGGTACTGAGTAAATGCTACGTCTCCTCTGTCCTGTTCTTTCTATGGTGTTGAATCATGGACTTTGAACGAAGATATGTGCAGAAAATTGGAAGCTGATTGGAAAATTTTGGTGTGTCTATAAATGATAATACTTAAAATTCCGTGGATTGACCGGGTCACAAATGAGGAGGTCCTCGGAAGAATGAAGAAGAACCGAGAGATACTGATCACCATTAAATCTCGAAAGTTACAATACTTCGGACACATTATGCGAAATGAATCCAGGTACAAACTCCTACAAGCCATCCTGTAAGGAAAAATATTTAAAAAGCGAGGTCCCGGAAGAAGAAGAATATCCTGTTTAAAAAACCTCAGAACCTGGTTCAATACAATATCTATGCAGCATTTCCGTGCTGCTACAGAAAATATATATTTATATATTGTCATGAGGATCGCCAACATTCGTCACGGATAGACACATCAAGAAAAATATATAGTAACTGCAATTTTTGCACTTGTATTGCACGAGTGCTAAGTGTAAGGCAGGAGTTCACTGGCCAACTGAGCTTTGAACCAGCAGAGATCCTAAAAGCACCAATAAGAAAACCTTTGGCCTTTATTGAGAGTTCACGGAAAAAAACAAGGTATGGTACAAAGGCCTTACGATCAAGTGCCAGAGACTAACGAATCTCGCCTGATTTAAAAAGAAGAATAAAACTAAATGGACGATGTTCAGAAGCGTACCGTTAGTATGCTTCATAGCATACGGACTCAGACGTTACGATTAAACGTAACGATGACAAGTGGAGAATTTGTCACTACTAAGCCAAAACTTTTAAAACACTCATTCATGTGGGCATCTACTTATAAATTATACTCATAAAAGTAACTAAAATAAAGGATCCTAAAAGTATATAAGTGCGACTAGAGAAAAATGCAGCACTATCTAATACAAACATAGTATACAAACATACAATTGGGATATGTACCGATAGAAAGGGTTGACAAATACAAATCGGTACTTAGAAACGGCCACGCGCCAACTCATAACTTTTAATGACAAAAATTTTCAAATCAAAATGTTCACCGGCCAATTCGTAACTTTTCTATTACCTGACTTGCCAAGTCGAAACTTTCTTCAGGTGAATTCGAAACCATCGATTAAATCTAATACCTTAAGGGCCGGTTGTTCGAACGCTAATCAACATTGATCACTATCAAATATTTAATTACTGTCACAACTGTCAATGTCAACTTTGGTTGGGTTGCTGAAAACATAGTTAATTATAATTATGAGATTAGTTAGTGAATTAACATAACAATTATTAACATAATTGATTAACTAATTTCATAATTGTCATCAATAATTGTGTTTTCGGCAACCCAACCAAAGTTGACATTGACAGTTGTGTACAGTAATTAAGTATTTGATAGTGATCAATGTTGATTAGCGTTCGAACAACCGGCCCTAAGGGCCGGTTGTTCGAACGCTAATCAACAATGATCACTATCAAATATTTAATTACTGTCACCAACTGTCAATGTTAACTTTGGTTGGGTTGCTGAAAACATAATTGATTATAATTATGAGATTAGTTAATCAATTAACATAACAATAATTATTAACATAATTGATAAACTAATTTCATAATCGTAATCAATAATTATGTTTTCAGCAACCCAATCAAAGTTGACATTGACAGTTGTGACAGTAATTAACTATTTGATAATGATCATTTTTGATTAGCGTTCGAACAACCGGCCCTTAATCTAAACCGAATGTTTCTTGGTTTGCTTAAAAACATTATATTTGTATTATATTATGTACCTAAAAAATAGCAAAAATTGAAATATCTTAATAAAATAATTGAAACAATATTATAGTGTTTCATTAACACGTGTTATAAATATTATTTCCATCAAGTATAGCTCTACACGAGCTTGGTTTTTATCAAGTAATTGTAAATTCAATATTTAGATGTTTAGCAATGATAAATTATTTAAATACATCTGATAATTTAAAACCAAAGAGATTTTCCATATGTTTAGTTCAAGTCTAAAAGATTATACCTTTATTTAGTTACGAATTCACCGGTAGTTACCGAAAAATAACCTGAGGGCCAGAGTTACCAATTGGCCTGTAATTAGGATGGGGGATTAAAATAGTTACGAATTCACCGGGACCCTTAGAAACCTGGATTTCAGAAGATAATTATCAAACAACAGAAATAAGGGCCAGGATAGAAATAGCAAGAAAAGCGTTTGTAATAATGAAAACAATTATCTGCAACAAAGACCTTAGATTAGAACTGAAAGTAAGATTTTTGAGATGTTATGTGATTTCGATACTGCAATGTGGACTTGAAAGCTAGACACTGAAGCAAGAACACATAAATAAGCTACAGTGATTTGAAATGTGATGTTACAGAAAAATGCTTAGAATAGCATGGACACAAAAGAAATCGAACACGGAAGTATTGCAAGAAATGAGTAAAGAATACGAAATAATAAACCCAATAAAAATAAGAAAGTTACACTATCTGGGGCACGTAATGAGGAGACAGCGATATGAAATGCTAAGACTGATAATACAGGGAAAGATAAGATGAGGAAGGAGTATAGGAAGAAGGAGGGCCTGGTCTAAATGCAGTTCTATAGAACTCTTTAGAGCAGCGGTAGATAGGCTAGATAGAGTAAAGATAGTGATGATGATATCCAACATCCGATGGGAGACGGCACTTATTAAATAAGAAGAATCTAATAACGCAAAGTCTGACGATTAGTAATTGAGAACGATGATAGTAAATATATTATTTATTAGAGACTAGAACAAATCTGTTATGAATGAATTGCATTGATCTTAACTTTTTAGTCGGTGACTTACTGTCTGTGAATCTATTTATCGGTAAATTGATTTCGAAGAGTTTTATCGATATCCTTTAATATTGTATATTATTATGCTAATATTTACTTTAATGCATTCAGTATTTATGAAATTATTAGATTCCTATAAAATCTTATTTATTTTTTGTTGAGATTAAAGATTTTTAATAAACTATCTAGGATGATCGTGCTAACTTCCAAGAATACAAAAACTGTGGAAGGACATAATTATTAGTTTTAAAAAGACTATGATCATAACTCTAGTTATTTCAAACAATTCACTCTTCCAACCAGTTATGGTTTGCATTTATACCCATACGATTTTAGCGGAATTTGTACATTGTGATGTCGTTTTCCCTTCTGTGATTTTTTTTACCTGTGATTAGGTAAGGCCCGTCACACAATTTCGTGCCACTGCACCGGTTCCCAGTATTTTTGTTCTTGATTAGTTGTATTTACGTTTGAGTTATATTTTGTTGTGTTTTTATAATAGGTACCTATCCATTAAAAACAAACATCGGGAATATAAAAAAAAGTAAACATACCACAGAAACCAGAACGAGTATCTCAAAGATAAATGCTTTTAAACTGTTTACCAGGAAATGTGTCTTTTTCTGCGACTCATACCCCGTTTTCATCCTTGTATAGATATACCTATAGTATAGTGTGCAGTATAGTTGCAGCAAGTTATAATGTTAGCCACTATGACATTTCCAAGATATTTTAATTTTCCGATTTTAATAGTATTTAAAACCTCTTTCCTCTTTTTCCATTCTTCTCAATATCCACTCTATCTATGCTCTCAAACTGTTTAACCAGGAGGCGATGCATCTTTTTCTACGCCCCCTTCTACCCCGTATTCTTACTTGTATAGTTACATATATAGTATAGTGATAGTGTAGTTGAAGCAAGTTATAACTCTAGCCCCTTATGACATGTCCAAGATATTGTGCAATTTTTCAATTTTAATAGTATGTAAAACCTCTTTCTCTTTTCGCATTCTTCACAATAGCCACATGGTCCGACATGAAAAACTAATAGAATTATTGAAAAACAGAAATATAGACAGACGAGTTTTACGAATTATTATAAATCTATATTGGAATCAAAAGGCCAATATAAAGATAGAACAACAAGAATCCAAGAGTATTGATATAAAGTGAGGGGTAAGACAGGGTTGTGTTCTGTCGCCGCTACTGTTTAACCTATACAGTGAAGCCATATTTCAGGAAGCGATAGCGGAGCTAAGTGATGGAATCTCTATAAACGGCAGAATAGTAAATAACATATAATAAGATTCGCTGATGACACCGTTATAATGGCAGACACCCTGGAATCGCTACAAGAATTGCTAAATGGAATTAACGATTATTGCATTCGATACGGACTAAAAATAAACAAGAAAAAACTAAATTTATGATTGTCTCAAAAACAGAACATGGAAATGAAAGGTTAATGATAGAGCAAACCCAAATAGAAAAAGTTAAGACATACAAATATCTGGGAACCTGGGTTGATGATAGAAATGACCAAAGCAAAGAAATTAAAGTCCGAATTGAAACTGCAAGGCAAGCATTTATAAAAATGAAGACACTGCTTACAAACAAAGACCTTCAGTTGCCTCTCAGATTGAGGGCTCTAAGATGCTACATATTTTCTATATTGCTATACGGAATGGAAGCTTGGACATTGAAGAGACAACACATAAGAAGAATAGAAGCGTTCGAAATGTGGTGTTACAGAAGAATATTGAAAATTCAGTGGGTCCAAAGGATTACCAATGTTGAAGTGCTACGACGTTTAAATAAGGAGTTAGAAATTATGAAAAGTATAAAAACTAGAAAACTGGAATATTTGGGTCACATTACCAGAGGAGAAAAATATGAGTTGCTGAGAATTATTATGCAAGGAAGGATCCAAGGAAGAAGAAGCATAGGAAGAAGACGCATCTCCTGGCTGAGGAACCTTAGGGAATGGTTTAACTGTAGTTCATTACAACTATTCAGAGCAGCAGCCAACAAAGTGACCATAGCCATTATGATATCCAACCTCCGATAGGAGAGGGAACTTTAAGAAGAAGAACAATAGCCACCTTATCTTCTCAACTTATTTGTAATACTCTTCTGTAGGTCTATAGTTTTATAATTCATCCTATAATATCGATAGATAATAAAAGAGTATGGAAAGAGCCTTGGAAAACCAAGGCGAAGGATAGGGAGGAACGGAGGGTGATTCTAGAACAGGCCAAGAACCACCAGAGATTGTAGTGCCAATGATGATGGTGATGATTAATAGAGTATATCTCATCAGTTTAGATGATTATCCAATTGTCGGGGTTCAATTGAGGTATACCTAATCTATAAGATTCGTTCCTTGTTTTGACTACAAAAAATGTTTTAGCGGATAGATATTAAAGAAATATTGTGATTTATAAATTGAAGCATAAGTATTTAAAATAAGTGATAGACATGTCCATATTTGGAATAAAGATAGCACAAATGATTTTTAGATAATATAGGGTTTACAGGTCAGTTGGATATTTACTACCTATAAAAGGAAGTTCCCCCGTTGTCTTCAATCTGG
This sequence comes from Diabrotica virgifera virgifera, assembly GCF_917563875.1. Lineage (NCBI taxonomy): Eukaryota > Metazoa > Arthropoda > Insecta > Coleoptera > Chrysomelidae > Diabrotica > Diabrotica virgifera. The sequence goes on along the minus strand of NC_065443.1, from coordinate 162,568,807 downwards.
AAACCATGGAACAATTTCTGATAAGATTAGTTCTAACGCCACATCAATCCGCTATATAAGCGGAGTAGAGACATCGACAGCTTGAGCAACCAAAAAATCTATTGTTCTTTACACTTCTAACAAATTAATATATTATATACTTACACTAAAATTCCATTCTACACTCAAAGAATAACAAAAAATAAACTAACACATGCAAATAATTTCTATAGATTATCATAAACCACGAATAAAAAGAAACACTGAAGATCTCAATAAAAAATATCAAATAGGTGCTGAAAAAAAAAACGAACAATTATTGAAAATCAGGGGAAGGATAAAAATACATTTCTACCAACCACGAAAACGAATTTCATCAATACGTAAACTTCTAAATATATATAGTGTGTTGTTAGCTATCAATTCTTCTTGTTTATGTCGCATCTCTTCTAAGAAGATTGGCAATCATAAAGGAAATTCATATTGATTAACGACACTCATTATTTTACAATTAAGTTATATCGTTCACCCCTTATAGATTTCTCCAAATGTTGTAATTTTCTAATTAATTCAAAACTTGCTGCCTTTTCGCAATCCTCTTAGTAAATTGATGTGATTGCTCGTAGTTTCCCTATCTTTTGCAGAAGAATTAACCCATTATCGTTCTATATTTAAATTATTGGATGTTTGTTTTTATAGGACTTTGAAAGTTTCAAATTGTAAGTAGGTATAGGTATAGATAAGTAGAAACGCTTCTCATTAGTCTTAGAATAAAACGTGAATGTTAAATAATACTCAAGTGTTAAAAAATAATCAGTGTTGATATTTCAATTTTTAGAACAAAGGTTCTAAAGTATCTTAGGTATATTTAAAATGTAGATAGCATTCACTAGTGATGAGCACTTACTATTTTACATTAGGTACGTGACTTTATGTCACTATTAAAAAATGATAGTGCACATTAATTAACATAAAAGCAAAAAAGCAGAAAGAATATAATCCAGAAAAGCACAAAAATAAATTTAGTCCAGGGTAATAAGGTTTTTCCCATGACACTCTAGCAGCCAGGGTACTGAAGCGTTTTTTCGATAGGTAATACCTATAAGAGCAAATTGTAACTATTTCCTGCGTAGGATCTGGCGGCCATTTTTATTTATAAACAATAAAGTGTCAAAAAATGTCATTTTTCCCTTTTTTTAATCAATGGAAAACAGTGAAACTTATGTTTCTTTTAGTACAAATATCTTTGAGATTATGGAAAAAGCTTTAAAATGACTTATTACAAAGTTTGATATACTCATTTATTGTTAATATAATTGCGAAAAAAAGGTCGGAATTGCAAAAAAAATAATTTCGCAATATCTATTTTAAAAATTAGTGTACAGCTTTGAAATTTTTGTCATATAAGGGTTCTCTGGTGCTTAATATATGATAAAAATTTCAAAGCGATTCATTCAATTGTTTAAATTTTATTCAAATTGTTTATCCCAGAGAGCATTTTTTTTGCAATAACATAAGTCAGAAAAAAATGACGTTAGAACCATTCCACAGGTGCCAAATGAAAGAGCATGAGCTATATTTTCAACTTGGTTTAAAAAAAGCGAATAAAAAATGCATTTATTAGTAATAAGTATCGTAAATCTTTCCTTATAAACTTTTTATTTTGTTATATAAGAAATTATATATATTTATTACAATTTTTTATCAATTATGATATAAATAACATTCCTTGGTAGTTGTGCACTTAAAACAGGGTAAAAAAGTTAATTTTTTGGAAAAAGTTATCCAAAAAGTTTATAAGGAAAGATTTAGGATACTTTTGCATAATTATTTATTACTAATAAATGCATTTTTTATTCGCTTTTTTTAAACCAAGTTGAAAATATAGCTCATGCTCTTCCATTTGACACCTGTGGAATGGTTCTTTCGTCATTTTTTTCTGACTTATGTTATTGCAAAAAAAATGCTCTCTGAGATAAACAATTCGAATAAAATTTAAACAATTGAGTAAATCGCTTTGAAATTTTTATCACATATTAAGCACCAAGGAACCCCCATTTGAAAAAAATTTCAAACCTGTACACTAATATTTACAACAGTTATTGCGAAAATAATTTTTTTTGAAATTCCCACCTTTTTTCGCAATTATATTAACAATAAATGAGTATATCAAACTTTGTAATATGTCATTTTAAAGCTTTTTCCATAATCGCAAAGATATTTGTACTAAAAAAATCATAAGTTTCACTGTTTTCCAGTGATTAGAAAAAGAAGTGAAAAATGCCATCTTTTGACAGTTAATTGTTTATAAATAAAAATGACCGCCAGATCCTACGCAGGAAATAGTTACAATTTGTTCCTATAGGTATTACTTGTCGAAAAAACGCTTCAGTACCCTGGCTGCTGAAGTGTCACGAATGGGGTATATTTTTGTCTTATTACCCTGGCCTAATTCTTGTTACTGGAACTAAGGTTCCATCACATCTCGTAACTGCGCCAGTTCGTAACATCAAAATTGAATTAGGTATTCTGTTTATTTTTGATAACATGGAAACTGACTTTTATTACAGTTACAATTGAAATTACGTTTATCATGTAGATTATTTTCGTAAGGGTACAATTCGGAACGTCATTTAATTTTTTTTAGCAAATTTAATATTAGGCACTGAATCTATACAAAAATGCATTTTCAAAACATTCCTATAGGTACTAAAAGTGGTACTTTTTTAAGACCACTTCTTTCTAAATATACTTCACGCATATTTTTGCATATATTTTTGTTAATATGACAACTAAAGAATTTTTAAAAATTTTTTTATCTTGAAACATTAATCTTGAAACTTTATCTTACACTTTAAAGTAGTAAAACTAAGTATGATAAATAAGCAAATAAATAAAAACAGTTTAATTATAATGTATTTACGATAGTAACTAATATAATTTACATTGCTAGATTAAATTTATTTTAAGACATAGTTTTAAAAATGTATTGCTTCACAAAATATAAAAAGTGTCAAGAATGTTGATCCTAATGCTGTTTCGTCAAATTTATAAACGTAGTTTCAATCGTAACTGTAATAAAAGTTTCCATGTTAACAAAAATTAACATAAAAAAAAGAATGTGTGTGTACTTTGTACGCACGTCGTAAGAAGTTATACTTCTATTATATGATTTCTTAAAAATAAATATACTTTAAACAGTTTGTTTTAATTTTTTTTAAACACCAAACTAATTTTGTGCTTACCGCTTTCAAAAAAATAAAAAAAAAGTATAGGATTGCACTGGATTCAAACTCAAAACCTCTCGATCTCTGGCCGAATGCTATATCAAATGCGCTACGAGGACTGTGTCTGTATCGGTGCGGACGTACCTAATGATAATTCACGGTAACAAACAGACAAGGTGACAATAAAATGTTTTAATAATACTAATCTTACTCCTGAGGAAGACAAATCCAAAGACACAAAAATTATAATAAATATATTTAGTAAAAACACTAATATAATCTTTTCACACCTTTTCTTGCACTGATATATTTATACATAACTAGAAAGATTTAGCAACTAAACGCCATACTGTCTGTGTGCGCATGTGCGCAGTATTATTAAATTTTACTCTCAATCGCGCCTAAAGAAGTATAACTTATAATTCAATTTTGACGTTACGAATTATACCGTTACGAATATGTTTAGTTACAAATTGTCTCTGTTACGAACTGTCGCCCTTACGAATTGTCCGATAGCATTTGCGGGGTTACGAACTGTCGTTTTACGAGATGTCTTGTCACGTAAAATTAAATGTAGATTAGCATTTTATGTTATGATTTGTTTTTTATCAAACAATAAGCACCCTTTCAGACTAAGACACTGGTGTCTGACATCAGTGTCCGCCACAGGCAGCAAAGCATTGTTTTAGATGAACGACTACAACAGACGAGCCGCTTTGAGTGTGGCTGATTTTAGTAGCTCAACAATGCTTTGCTGCAATTGAACACCGGTGGCGGACGTCAGACACCAGTGTCTTAGTCTGAAAGGGTACTAAAAGTTATTGTTGTAGTACCTAAAATACTGTTGTATTTTACCTATTCTTGGTAAAACTTGATACAACCATTACCTATTGTTTGTTAGTTGGTATTATTTGTTATGTGAAAATCATTGTACACAACTAGTATTCATACTAGTAAACTAAGTCTATCTTACAATATTGCAATCCAATATCGAGTTATCAACTAAAGTTTGCTACAACCTATAGCTGATCGGAATATAAAGAAAGGGGACGAAAAATTTAACTAACTAGAGTCAGCATACTGTTGTGGATCCGAATACCTGGAATGGATCGAAACTGAAAGGAATCACTTGGAATTCTACTGAGAAATTTATTTCGTAGTTCTTCAACCTCCTACCCTACTCAATTCACTTATTAGAAAGGCCCAAGAAAATAATCACCTAGCAAGTATTATATAGACGGTACAATTACATGTAATATTTTTCTTATTGTTTGCTGCTTCATTAAAGAGAATGAAGAACTATTAATCAAAATACAATTGGGGATTACCCGTATTACTATTTGATAAGTGATACAAACTATCACATTCAACAAACGAAAGAAAACGTGGACAATTCACAATAAAACTTTAACCCATGAAGGAAAGAAAGTCAAATTATTAATCATTTACGGTATTTGCGGAAGACCTTTCAACACGTAGTTCTCTTAACGCCAGGCGTCAAAGACGTGATTATAATATGTGGAGATTCATACTGTTTCGTCACATTCCGCAAAGGTGAGTACTGGCTTGAACATTTTTATCTGGACGAACCAATCGAGCGGGGCGCGCTGGTACAAATTGCTCTATTCTGTGCCTACGTATTTGCGAGCAAAATTCTGTCGAATGGAACGAACCGATCATTTTCGTAGAAGTGTCGGTAACCGTTGAAAGATCAAAAGCGAGCATTTGTCGTTTATGCTCAGTGGGCACGGGCGTTTACTGTATTCATTATGTTCTCGTAAACATTTAATTAAAAAAGAATTTTGATTCGCTCTGAACTTAAAAGAAAATGGAATGGAGCAGAGAAAAATGTTTAAATCTAAAAATTACGCATGGATATTGATAGCTGAAGAAATTGGACGTACCTTCGAAGAATAAAAAAAGATTGTTAATTTGCTTGCCATTATCCGAAGTGAAACAATGAAACAGAAAGAGGAATATTGTAAACTCGTATCTCGTATATGAGTCTTCTGTTGAGAAAAACCGCAAAATAACAGCAAAGCAATCTTAAAGCGGTATAGATTTTCAAAAAGTTGTATATTTTTTGCAATTGTAGAACCTCCTAGATATATTAATGTTTGAAAGTCTTCTGCAGACATTAGAGTAAAATTTTTAAATTGAAAACTGTCCATATATCCCAACAGAGTTGTTTTGTTACGACATAAAAACAACCTCCTTATCCAATATCTTTTTGATATTTGTTTTTAATTCCTTTCTGTTTGTAGTAAATTGAATACGAAAAAAAAGCTCCAGCAGCTATAACCAGGTTCTCTACTTACATGGTCAGAACAACACTGAACTAAAATAAGCAGAACATGGGAACCCGGCGAATAGAACGAACACTTCGAATAACCTGAGCATTTACTTGTTTGTGCGCGGTCGGCTCGTTCGGTTCGTTTTATTCGTTCGGAAGAAATTGTTATAGTCAGTAAGTATGCACCTTTACGTGCCGTTCTTTTCCGATCCATTCCGTGCGATTCTGAAATAATGTGTCGTATGCTTAATATTTAATATTTCGATATACTAGTCAGGTAGTTATTTGAATATCGTATTTTAACTCATCACTAGTATCATTGTTTAACTAGTATTATCACGTGTAAAGTTGTTAAGAATAAATTCACAAAATGTACCTAAAATTGCAAAACCAGTATCTGAAATTGTACGTTTAAGTATTTTAGATCCTATTTTAATATCAATAAAAATTATACATATAATAAAGTCAATTTGAAACCATATGAGTACAGTTTGAGATACATAAACGTAAAAGTTTTAAACTTTTTGACAATATTTATTGACAATAACATATCTGTAACACATCAGATATATTTACAAGAAAATAATGTTTACAATATATTTACAACGGTGTACCTAGAACTGTTCATAGTGATATAGAGATAAATACGTAAGGAGGCGTTATTACTTGTTTCCTAATTTTGGCATTCTACATTATACCATATCAATTTTATGTATATTCTTTCACAATAAATCATTGCCTGCAAAATTATCACAACAAGTTTTGAAATAGCCATATTATGTATATCTTCTTTAACTACCATCTCCATTGGCTAATTGGCTTAGCTCCAGCTCCATAAAACAAAACTCACACCCACATTCCGTCTCCATCAATTGAGGTTATCAAAATTTTGGCGAACAGTGTACCATTTTGTGTCGTTCTCAGGAGTATATAATATGTTAATTTAATCATATCAAATCACTGATTTTCTTCAACCAGGAACACAACCTTTAGCCAGGTCTTCTGTGATCATCTATTTTTGCTTCTATGATTAGTTTTGGGAGCTCATATATCTTGTGTCGTTCTCTTCTCATTCTTCTCAAAACTTTGTCATTTGTGACGTGATGTACATACTATATTTTAAGCATACGTCGTTATATCCATATTTCTAAGGCATCAAGGCGCTTCATTTTGTTATAACCTCGGATAGTAAATTCATAAAAATATAAAAGAAAAGATAATTATCGTTAATTACTTAATAATTAACTTTTCGTGCATAGGACTTTCGTAAACCTCAGGTTAGTGTGACGATATTCAATGAATAATAAACCAACGATTTTGAGAATTAATTAGGAGTCGCATTTATATCTCAACGTGAAATCAATGTATTAGGAAGGAGATATCTGGATCAACACGTCAGATGGAAAGATAATGCGTTTAACACACATAGCCATTGGATAGGGTAAGGATTTGTTGATTTCGCTTAACTCACCAAATCGACGGGGTTTGGAAGGCTTCGGAATACGTTCAGCGCACCTATTCCGATGGTTAGTTATCCTCTGTTCAACACACAGAGAATGCCCTAATGGATTTTTCTGCTCGGACTTTTATACTGTCAGAGACGGTATAAGAACATGTTTTGTTGAATACATAGGCGCACCTACTCTAAACTATAAGAATCACAATTGTATCGATTTTCACGTACACGTAGCATTTTACAAATTTGAATCTGGTGGTTATTCTGAGATGTCGATGGTTAAACAAGGTGTTTATCTTTAGAAAAGTTGCTCGTGTCATTTATAAAACTTTAATCCCAGTTCTAACTTCCACGTCTGCGTCTAGTTTGTCTGTTATCCTGAAGCCCAAGTATTTGAATTTTGGCATTTGTTTTATTGGCATCCATCCTTTTCTCCTAAGTTACCCATTTGTTTTAGGTGTTGATTTTGTGTAGCGTTTAATTTAAGTATCTTTAAGTAAACCCAATATATTGTCGATTCGATCTTCTTTTTCTAGTTTTTCCTGTTTGGCAGTTCTTCTGATTGCATCTAATTTTGATGCTTTCTCTTTACCGTTTTCTTATGTATATAGCGTCGCAAAACTGGAGCAATGGTCGATTAAGCTAATATTAACCTGTCAAGGGGAAAGGCGCAAAATGTCGCCTGTCAATATTTTCAACGTGTTTTAAATAATGTAATCATTTATTTTAATCCTGAGAAAAGTAATAAGTATTTTTGGAAAATTTAAACGCAGAATGAAAGACTACGTTAATACCGAGGGCTGAAAGTCCCTTAAAATAAATAAATTTTTTCTTTTGAATGAAATATTGGCAATTAAAAACCACACTAAATTTTCGCTTTCATTTTCACCCCTGTAACTTATTAAAATAAACATTATAGAAGTTTTCAGGGACTTTCGGCTCTCAGTAATAATGTATTCTTTCATTCCGCTTTTAAATTTTCCAAAAATATTTATTAGTTTTCTCAGGATTCGAAAAAAATGAATACATTTAAAACACATTGAACATTTTGACAGGCGACATTTTGTGCCCATGCCCTTAAGTATTAGACCCTTTTAGGCCCATATTAGGTATCTAATATTGACTTAATCTTATTAAAATTGTTTTATTTGGAATGTTTTACTAGAAAATAACTTATCTTGTGATATATTTTATAAAAATTTCGCCTCCTTAATGCCCAATATATAAATCCATATTAATGCACATCCCAATATTTTTAGAAGCTAAACTATTTTAATGGTAAGAACAGTTATGTCAGTATTTATTAATTAAAATTATTAGTCAGGCAAAAAATTCTCCATTCAACCACTTAAGATATATGTACCTACATATATTATAACGAGTTTATATTCATATTAAAAATTAAAACTTCTCTTTAAATATGCTAAAACTAGAATGTTATTATACATTTTAAAATATAAAACATTAAAATGCATTTCTTAAAATTATTTTTTCTATTCTCATACTATAATATATCAATTATGATTTCACTACCTGTATCATAATGAACTCCATTATGATACAGATTTTCAGTACGATACAGATTTTTAACCAATATAATCGCGATATGGCATTCGCGATGAAGGTGGCACACGCGCAGTGACCAATGGTGAGTCAAATAAATACGCTTTGACTATTCTCAATATGTAACACACTGTCAAACTAACAAATTACTTAATTTGTTTGTGTTACAAAATTAATAAAGTTGAATATATTTTTTGTTGTGAATGATCATAGAAAAAATCGTGCATACAACTTGCATTTAATTATCATTATGAAGCTCGTACTCTATACAAAACTCGTCGCTACGCGGCTCGTTTCGTATCTTTCATACTCTCTTCATAATGACCATCATTAAATGTGCGTTGCATAATATACTATTCTAGATTTTATATAAAGATAGATCATGTGAACCTCACCTGAAAGATCTAGTGTGTATACTCTACCGCTATGTTTGACGTTTTCGAATAAGCTTTAGTCACAGCTTGAATATTTTTCTCGCTGTGTTGCTTATGCTCGATCACCAAAACTTTTTAAACATTTTCTCAGTTTCTTGATTTTATTTCAATAGTTCCTTTTTATATTCGGAAGTATAGGTCGCAGCCTGCAGTACCATAATCATGACTTCAGGATTAGAAGTGTGGCAATTGCCAACAATAATAGGAAAAGAATTGAAGCAGTCGAAATTGATTGTCTAAGGAGAACATCTAGTATATCTAAAAACAGGCATATAAGAAATAAAGATAATAGAAGGACGACAAATACTGTATATTCAACTGTTATAGACAAGGTTGAAACTAAACAACTAGTGTGGTATGTCCACGTAACATGACTGGATGAACATATATAACCAAGGCAAGCAATATATTTCATACCACATAAAATAATATGAAGAGAAAGGCTGTCAATTGCCTGGGAAGGGAAAGCACATAATGGGATATCGGATAGAGCCATCGAAAAAAAAACTGATGGAGGTACAGAAAACAATGGCGGTCGAAATGCGGCATGCTATAGAATTATTCTGGTCTGATCTGGCGCGATCTAGTCTAATTCTTGTTTCGAATTACTAGGATTTTAATGTTCCTCTTGCTTGTTCCTAAATTACGCCCTTGCCTCTAGGTTATACTCATCTCACAGAATTACCTAGGACGACCCAGCATGAATAGCCCTTCCACTATGACAAGATCGTTTGGCTTTCTTATGGAGAGGAAAGTATTTTATAATACAAATAGTTTTTATGCAATTGAGGAGATAGTTAAATAATACATCAATAAAAACCGATTTTGCAGTTGAAGATAATATGTTCTGCCATTTCCTCTCTATTTTCGCAGAATCTTCATGTTGCATTGTCTACTTTGCCCATTTGTCAAATATATCTGAGTCAGCAGTGTATATGAAAACACATTGAACAATTCTTCGTAGCAAATTACGTTTTCAGGTCCAATCTGTTACTGATTCATATCTTATAAACTTCAAAGCCTCGGTGAAGCTTGACTATCAGAGTCAAGAAATATTTTAGCTCAATTGAGACGTTTTCATGCACTTTTGAATCTTTAGCATAAGAATTATTGCTTGTAGTTCTGGTTGAAATATTGTAGGAGTATTTGTAAGGGCTGTTACAGTCTAATGTTAGGATTAGTATCCCAATTGCCATCCCTTCTATGTATTTGATCTAGGTACCAGTATAAAACATGAAAACACGACTTATAAATTATGCGATTTTGTTATGTGTTAACTCACACTCGTTTATGATTATTAGGTATATTTAGGTAGTTTAGGTATCTGTCGGGATCTTTATGGATTAAGTAGGTACATTGCTCTAACCCTTAAGATCTTTAGATTCCTAGTCAGGTCGTTTGGTTTAAGATGCTGGCCTCATGTTGAAGGTGTAAAAGTAAATATTTTTTAAGTAAAGAGAAATATAATGAAAATGATTAATTTTTGATTGATCTTCAAAGCTCTTGTTGTTATGCATTAAAAGCTTACTAAAAATATTAGTGTGTGCATTTAAAAAATCGTTGTTAGTGATCGTCCAGTATTACAAATTATTTTGTAGACAAAAAATGTTTTATTATACACCTGTAGTGGACGTTAAAATATAATTTTATATTAGGAAATTTTATGTACATATATGACAAAATTATATATATGAAAAAAATATAATAAAATCTAAAAGTGAATTAAGATCTACCTGATCAGTTTGTTTTGTTTAACTTTTTTGTTTTTAGCCTTCTACTTGTGGTGTCGTACCTATTTTGGGCCTAGGCCGTTACTCTGGATATACCTGTCTTGTGTATCGCTATCGATATACAAATATACGGGACCTGTACTTAGTTATAGCCTTTAACCGTATTTTTTTATTAATTTTTTTGTTAATGAAATATATTACCTATGTTATGTACATTAAATTTTTTTTGCAAGCAATATGCACTGAATATAAATTTTGCAATTTTAATTTATTTTTCGTTTAGTACTATCGATTATCTTTATTATAATTAAATAGACTAACATCGTAAGGTAAAAAATAATTTACAAATAAAGAAACGGGCATATGGTGAACATAGATCTTTTTTTTGTATTCTTCATTTTTGCCTACCCGTCTCACTATACGCATTTTCTTTAACGCATTTTTCCCTGATGATTTTGTTCCATAATTTTTTCCCTGATATTTCTCTTAGAATCTTCATTTTTTCGGCTGTGCGTATCATACTTTTGATTTTATCGGTATCTTCTCGAAATTCTATTCCATAGGTAATAATTACGGTTGTAACACAGGCTTTATTAATTTTAACTTTGCTGTCTATTTTCATGTATAGGTTACTCTAACTAAGTCATGGTACTTAACTGGATAAATCTACCTCAAGATTTGAATTGGTTCAGCTGTTCTATGGTATTGTTCTCCACTTCGAGCTTATGTCTAATTGAATCTTTAGCATAGTAATACTTTTCGTTTTCTGCGTGGATATATAAATGTTAAGCCAACGACGTGCTTGGTAGAATCTGTGAAGATATCTTTGTAGGTCGTCCTCAATCTCTGCAATCAGAACTGCGTCACACGAATAGCACATCATACCAATTCTGCTATGTTTTAGTCGTAGCGAGTCCAATATCTTCTATTAGTTTGTCCGTTGTATGTTAACCAAGAACTGGCTGAGACTACCTCCCTGTCTGATTCCCCTGCTAGCTATAGTGGTGTAGTATGTTTTAATTTCCGTCGTATTGTTCTTGTTTATTTGTTTTATGATTTCCAAGATGTTTGCTGGGATTCTCTTCTTCCTTCAGGTTCTATTAAGTTTGACTCTAACAAATGCTATTTTTAAATCTACGAAGCATACATATGCTGACTTGTTCTATTCTGTCGACTTTTCTTTCACTCGTTTTATAATGGATATTTCCGTCGTTGACCTATTCTTTCTGAAACCTTGATGATCCTCTCTGATTTCTATTTGTGATTCCAATTTGCACTTGAGTAAACTTAAAGATAGCTTCATTATCGTATATACCTAAGGGTAAGGAACAGAACAAGTAGGTTGCGGTGGAGGTAAAGGTGGAGGTCGCGGTCGATGTCGATATCCATGTAAAACAAATACAATGTAGCGAATGGAAGAGAGCAGAGCAGGTAAGTCGCGGTGGAGGTTTAGCGCGATGCCATCCAGGAGGTTTACATCGATGCTTTTGAAAATAAAATGAGTTTGTTTTACATGGATGTCTACTGAGCGGCTTACAAGGATGCTTCCCTGTGATTAGTCCGTTCGAAGTCAACTTGCCATTACCTGCGCTATCTGAGTTGATACTTTTTATATACTCCTTTTTTTTGTATTAAGTTTATTTTTGAATTTCTTCAAATTTAATTAAACTACTTCACTTAATAGTGGTTCTAGCTCGACTTACAGCGCAGGTGACCTCCTTGCTATGTGCTGTCGACATCCACCGCGACTTAACTAGTAGCATCCACCACGACCTATACCTCCACCTCGACCCACTTGTTCTGTTCTTACCCTTTAGAGATATTTTCTTGTACTTATCCAGATTTATGTTCACTGTTCCCTTCATGTTTATTGATGTTTCTTATCTCCTTACTGTTAAAATTTTTTTGAATAATATTGTGGGATATCTTTATGATGTTGATATTTCAACAGTTCATTCGATATTCCATCAGTTCATGGCGATCGTTCCTTCTTTCATTCAAGTCTTCATTCTCACTAGGTATTGCTTCTTTCGTTTTGTATTCTGGTTCGTCGCTGGTTTTTTCACTTTTATGAGTTCTCTGAAATATTTTCCCATATCTCAGCAGCGATTTGATTTGTCTGTTCAAATTCATTTACCGGTATTTTCCTGATTTGTAGCATCTTTCATACTTTCCTCTTTACATCGTGTTACCTGTGAAATTAATTAAATGTTCTCTTTTTATTTCCTTTGGATAATCTTCTTGTACTTTCCGACGTCAGTGATTCTATATTGTATTTCTTGATAACTGTAGGAGGTTTTTGGATTATAATTGGTCGTTCTACCTTCAATTTACATAAAACCAGATTGTGGTCTGTTCCAGTGTTAGCTAGCGGAGGACTCTGACATTTAGTATTTGTGATGGTGTGATAGTTATGTCAGTAATAACGTACTTAGTTTATTATTGATTTTTGGCCTCTACTATTGCAGAACGTACCTATATTTGTATTTTCCCACACTTTGCCACTCTTATACAGAGAAGGATTTTAATGAAGTTCTTCTATTTGTACTTTTTCAGTATGCAAATAGCGAATAGCAGTACTTTTTTCTTCTTTATAGTCCTTACGAGGTTTGTGGGTTTTGTTAGTATTCCATCTTCTTCGGGTGCTTCATGTTTTTTTTTTATTTTTTTGAATGTAATACCTACCTGGTATTTCATTAGGCTATTGGTTCTGTACTGTATACCTATGGATCTGCTTTAAGTATGTTAATGTTGGTTTTTGTACATGTAACGTCAATTATATTTTTTCAACTATTTCTATTATTTTCTTTCTATATGTTACCAGATTATCCGCTTCATCCCTTAGCTGAAAAATTTGCTTTTACTTGTTGCATTTTTCATCCTTCATACTTCTATGATATTCTATAGCCGACAAAATTCTTTCGTTATTAAATTTGATCTCTTCTCACTAATTCGATATTTTTATCACGTAGGTATTTTATATTTGGCGTTTTTTCACTTTGTAACATTTTTCTCTTTTTGATTTTGAATTACGTTTTTAAATATTTTGTTCCGTTTAATAATATAAAGATTTTTTCACTTTGCGCATATTAGGTTTTCCTCCGCAAGGGGGATAATACCTATTCTTTCTGAATTTTCTAGCAGTATCTACACAGTGATTTAAAAGGTATCGAAAATAGCTAAGCAAAAAGCCACACACGCGATAATTTACGGCGCAAGGCATCACAATAGTCACAAGAGTGACCAGGATGCTGTAAATCAAAATATCCATATAGTCGGTTCGCTAAACTCAGACACAACTCGCTAGTGGTTTTAGTCGGTAATTTTTTGTTTTTTGTCAATTTTGCTAAAATTGTCAAAATTACTAACTATTTAGTAATTATTTTTTTTGCCATTTTTACCAAATTGGCAAAATTACTTAACAAAATCACTAGCCAGTTGTGTCTGAGTGTAGCGAAGCTACTATGACTATACCAACGGCGTAACATGGGCGTAACAAGGATGGCCATAAGGGGGGGTTACAAAGCCCCAAGGGGGGGTTACAACTACTGGAAGGTCTCTAGCGGGCATGGTGTTAAGCGTATAGAGCCCAAAGTACATCCCAATGGGGGGGTATAACCCCCAAACCCCCGCCTGGTTACGCCTATGGACTATACCAGTTTTTTAGATGTCTATAAAAGAATAATTCTAGTATTGAATACCTACTATAAATTACTTCGTTTATTGTCGAGTGTTATATTTATGTGTTTTAAAAGTATTCATACTTTATAAAAAGCAAAAAGTTATGACTAGTGTGTTTATATATTACTAGCTGACCCGGCAGACTTCGTACTGCCTCAATAGATAAAAACAAACTGTTGTATACAATAAACTTAAAATTAACAAAAGGAATTCGTAATTAATAAACAAAAATGCTCGATGTGAATGAGGTTTTATTATTATTTTTAATTAATTACACATGATGTTTGAAATAATAAAGTTTAGTTAGAAGTAACAAAATAAAGTTTGTAGTGCAACAGTTACAATCTTAAATTTGTTTATCTTATAATGAATATAACAGCTTTATTATATCTACATTCAAAACAACCATCTATTTATTATTAGGTTCGGGGAGATTCCAAGTCTATAGGTGTTGATTAAATAAAATTAAATTCAATTAAAATTAAATAAAAAGTAAATGAAGTAAATCAAAATTAAATGAAATTGAATAAACGTAAATAAAAATAAAAAAAACTGAATAAAATTAAATACAAATAAATAAAATCATATTAACTTAAATACAATTAAATAAAGTTAAAAAAGAATTAAATAAAAATAATAAATAAATTAAAAAATAATAATAAAATTAAATAAAAGAAAATATAGTCTAATAAAAATAAATAAAATTTAATAAAATGAAATAAAATAAAATAAACAAAAATAAATAAAATACTTAAACTAAATAAAATTAAACAAAATGAATTAAAATTAAATAAAATTTTATAATTTGCTGCTTGTTCTTTTCGTGTGCTCAGAATTTTTCTCCTGCTTACGGTTCCGTTTAGAGATATTTTTTGAAAATTTCGCAAAATTAAAAAATTCATATTTTGCCCAATTTGAGTCCCAAAGTTAAACTGTGCCACTTCTCTTCTATGAAATTTGTCGCTCGTTCTTCTTCTGTCCTCAGAATATTCCTACGGCTTAAGATATTGTATTTCGGACACCGATTGTGCTAGACAAAAAATTTTAGTACGGTTCTGCTCGGAATTCAGCAAGGAGTCTACCTACTTAATTTCATATTTTTCACGTCATTATTGTGAGAGTTACGGCGTCATGGGCAACCCCCTAATGACATACGGGTATGAAATATAGACAGCAACCTACTCCCAGTACAGTCCAATATACCTGCAAAATTTCATAAAAATCGGTTAAGTCGTTTCGGAGGAGTATGGTAACAAACACTGCGACCGGCGAATTTTTATATAGATGTAAAATATTTAAATGGCTATTAAAAAATAACGGTCTGAGATAAAAAATTGAAAATTTAGGATTGTATGTATCTTTTGCTTCTACATCTCATAAAAATAGTAAAAAACGGTTTTTCCAAAAATTAAAAAAATATATCAGGGGGGGCAACACCCCTTATGACGTACGGGTATGAAACTCCATATTATCCTATTCCCAGACCGCTAGAATATACATGTAAAATTTCATAAAAATCTGTTCAGTCGTTCTCGAGTTATAAATGGTGTAACTAACACAACCTCGACTTTCTTTTATATATATAGATGTAAAATATTTAAATGGCTATTAAAAAATAACGGTCTGAGATAAAAAATTGAAAATTTAGGATTGTATGTATCTTTTGCTTCTACATCTCATAAAAATAGTAAAAAACGGTTTTTCCAAAAATTAAAAAAATATATCAGGGGGGGCAACACCCCTTATGACGTACGGGTATGAAACTCCATATTATCCTATTCCCAGACCGCTAGAATATACATGTAAAATTTTAAAAATCTGTTCAGTCGTTCTCGAGTTATAAATGGTGTAACTAACACAACCTCGACTTTCTTTTATATATATAGATGTAAAATATTTAAATGGCTATTAAAAAATAACGGTCTGAGATAAAAAATTGAAAATTTAGGATTGTATGTATCTTTTGCTTCTACATCTCATAAAAATAGTAAAAAACGGTTTTTCCAAAAATTAAAAAAATATATCAAGGGGGGCAACACCCCTTATGACGTACGGGTATGAAACTCCATATTATCCTATTCCCAGACCGCTAGAATATACATGTAAAATTTCATAAAAATCTGTTCAGTCGTTCTCGAGTTATAAATGGTGTAACTAACACAACCTCGACTTTCTTTTATATATATAGATGTAAAATATTTAAATGGCTATTAAAAAATAACGGTCTGAGATAAAAAATTGAAAATTTAGGATTGTATGTATCTTTTGCTTCTACATCTCATAAAAATAGTAAAAAACGGTTTTTCCAAAAATTAAAAAAATATATCAGGGGGGGCAACACCCCTTATGACGTACGGGTATGAAACTCCATATTATCCTATTCCCAGACCGCTAGAATATACATGTAAAATTTCATAAAAATCTGTTCAGTCGTTCTCGAGTTATAAATGGTGTAACTAACACAACCTCGACTTTCTTTTATATATATATATATGTAAAATATTTAAATGGCTATTAAAAAATAACGGTCTGAGATAAAAAATTGAAAATTTAGGATTGTATGTATCTTTTGCTTCTACATCTCATAAAAATAGTAAAAAACGGTTTTTCCAAAAACTAAAAAAATATATCAGGGGGGGCAACACCCCTTATGACGTACGGGTATGAAACTCCATATTATCCTATTCCCAGACCGCTAGAATATACATGTAAAATTTCATAAAAATCTGTTTAGTCGTTCTCGAGTTATAAATGGTGTAACTAACACAACCTCGACTTTCTTTTATATATATAGATGTAAAATATTTAAATGGCTATTAAAAAATAACGGTCTGAGATAAAAAATTGAAAATTTAGGATTGTATGTATCTTTTGCTTCTACATCTCATAAAAATAGTAAAAAACGGTTTTTCCAAAAATTAAAAAAATATGTCAGGGGGGCAACACCCCTTATGACGTACGGGTATGAAACTCCATATTATCCTATTCCCAGACCGCTAGAATATACATGTAAAATTTCATAAAAATCTGTTCAGTCGTTCTCGAGTTATAAATGGTGTAACTAACACAACCTCGACTTTCTTTTATATATATAGATGTAAAATATTTAAATGGCTATTAAAAAATAACGGTCTGAGATAAAAAATTGAAAATTTAGGATTGTATGTATCTTTTGCTTCTACATCTCATAAAAATAGTAAAAAACGGTTTTTCCAAAAATTAAAAAAATATATCAGGGGGGGCAACACCCCTTATGACGTACGGGTATGAAACTCCATATTATCCTATTCCCAGACCGCTAGAATATACATGTAAAATTTTAAAAATCTGTTCAGTCGTTCTCGAGTTATAAATGGTGTAACTAACACAACCTCGACTTTCTTTTATATATATAGATGTAAAATATTTAAATGGCTATTAAAAAATAACGGTCTGAGATAAAAAATTGAAAATTTAGGATTGTATGTATCTTTTGCTTCTACATCTCATAAAAATAGTAAAAAACGGTTTTTCCAAAAATTAAAAAAATATATCAAGGGGGGCAACACCCCTTATGACGTACGGGTATGAAACTCCATATTATCCTATTCCCAGACCGCTAGAATATACATGTAAAATTTCATAAAAATCTGTTCAGTCGTTCTCGAGTTATAAATGGTGTAACTAACACAACCTCGACTTTCTTTTATAATATATAGATGTAAAATATTTAAATGGCTATTAAAAAATAACGGTCTGAGATAAAAAATTGAAAATTTAGGATTGTATGTATCTTTTGCTTCTACATCTCATAAAAATAGTAAAAAACGGTTTTTCCAAAAATTAAAAAAATATATCAGGGGGGGCAACACCCCTTATGACGTACGGGTATGAAACTCCATATTATCCTATTCCCAGACCGCTAGAATATACATGTAAAATTTCATAAAAATCTGTTCAGTCGTTCTCGAGTTATAAATGGTGTAACTAACACAACCTCGACTTTCTTTTATATATATAGATGTAAAATATTTAAATGGCTATTAAAAAATAACGGTCTGAGATAAAAAATTGAAAATTTAGGATTGTATGTATCTTTTGCTTCTACATCTCATAAAAATAGTAAAAAACGGTTTTTCCAAAAACTAAAAAAATATATCAGGGGGGGCAACACCCCTTATGACGTACGGGTATGAAACTCCATATTATCCTATTCCCAGACCGCTAGAATATACATGTAAAATTTCATAAAAATCTGTTTAGTCGTTCTCGAGTTATAAATGGTGTAACTAACACAACCTCGACTTTCTTTTATATATATAGATGTAAAATATTTAAATGGCTATTAAAAAATAACGGTCTGAGATAAAAAATTGAAAATTTAGGATTGTATGTATCTTTTGCTTCTACATCTCATAAAAATAGTAAAAAACGGTTTTTCCAAAAATTAAAAAAATATATCAGGGGGGGCAACACCCCTTATGACGTACGGGTATGAAACTCCATATTATCCTATTCCCAGACCGCTAGAATATACATGTAAAATTTCATAAAAATCTGTTCAGTCGTTCTCGAGTTATAAATGGTATAACTAACACAACCTCGACTTTCTTTTATATATATAGATGTAAAATATTTAAATGGCTATTAAAAAATAACGGTCTGAGATAAAAAATTGAAAATTTAGGATTGCATGTATCTTTTGCTTCTACATCTCATAAAAATAGTAAAAAACGGTTTTTCCAAAAATTAAAAAAATATATCAGGGGGGGCAACACCCCTTATGACGTACGGGTATGAAACTCCATATTATCCTATTCCCAGACCGCTAGAATATACATGTAAAATTTCATAAAAATCTGTTCAGTCGTTCTCGAGTTATAAATGGTGTAACTAACACAACCTCGACTTTCTTTTATATACAGTGATGAGCGCGCTAATAACCGGCAAAATAGCACAAAAGATGGAAAACGTATTAAGTTGTGAGATAAAAAGAAATAAAACTATTCGAGCTGGGAAATTTAGCGATATTAACTTATAAATTTACATTCTATTTATTGTTTCCCACCTTTACAAGCATCAGAGGAGTATGTCAACTAAAACTGTCACTGTGACATTGGTAGTTGCCAAACTCGTGCGATACGTCTAAAGGTGGGAAACAATCAATATAATGTAAATTTAAAGGTTAATATCGCTAAATTTTCCAGCTCGACTAGTTTCATTTCTTTTTATCTCACAACTTAGTACGTTTTCCATCTTTTGTGCTTTTTTGCCGGTTATTAGCGCGCTCATCACTGTATATAGATGTAAAATATTTAAATGGCTATTAAAAAATAACGGTCTGAGATAAAAAATTGAAAATTTAGGATTGTATGTATCTTTTGCTTCTACATCTCATAAAAATAGTAAGAAACGGTTTTTCCAAAAACTAAAAAAATATATCAGGGGGGGCAACACCCCTTATGACGTACGGGTATGAAACTCCATATTATCCTATTCCCAGACCGCTAGAATATACATGTAAAATTTCATAAAAATCTGTTCAGTCGTTCTCGAGTTATAAATGGTGTAACTAACACAACCTCGACTTTCTTTTATATATATAGATGTAAAATATTTAAATGGCTATTAAAAAATAACGGTCTGAGATAAAAAATTGAAAATTTAGGATTGTATGTATCTTTTGCTTCTACATCTCATAAAAATAGTAAAAAACGGTTTTTCCAAAAACTAAAAAAATATATCAGGGGGGGCAACACCCCTTATGACGTACGGGTATGAAACTCCATATTATCCTATTCCCAGACCGCTAGAATATACATGTAAAATTTCATAAAAATCTGTTCAGTCGTTCTCGAGTTATAAATGGTGTAACTAACACAACCTCGACTTTCTTTTATATATATAGATTATTATCTACACATTGAGACAATTTATGAAGTTATTCGATTGTCAGTAAAAAATATCATTTATCATATCATTCATTAAACTAAATTAAATACATAGATACCTATGCTTATCTATTTTAGACAGGCTATAGCTTTTGCTTTTTATTATTTTACTTTTTTTCTATGTCTGCTATCTGCTTATCTACTTTTTTTCTTTAGACGAGTTTTCTAACGAACGTCAGAGGCTTCTCATCAACCAAAGTGAAGATATAAACTATACCGAGGAGATTTAGCTTCTGTCATTGTCTATGCACTGTTTATAGGTAATGGTTTTCACCGTTTATGCATTTACCTAATCAACAAATCTACTAATCTAATTCTATACTGGTTTTATATAACTACTAACAACTTGTTTACTAAATCATAGCGTTTTTTATAGTACCTACCTGGAAGAGAAAACGCTTAGTTTTTTTTTTGTTTTGATACTTTAGTTTTATTATTTATATTTTATTTCACTTTTAATAATTTTGAACACTAACTTTTAACACACTAAAAACTATTGTTCGCTAAATTTTCATTTAGTCCTTTCAAACTAGGTATTTGGTCCAAGTCCAATGAAATAAAATAAAAAAAATAATCAAATCAGTTCACATTGTTATTATTATGCTTATTTTTAATGGGAGACAATTTTTATCCTTATAAAAAACTTATCATGGATGAAATGTTAATTCTTTTACATCTATCAGTTTTACTTTGATTGATTTACTGCGATTATGTAATTTGATATACATTTTTAAAGTTCTCTTCGTTTGTCCGAAGTAAATTTTCATACAATCTCTTCTTGTAAATACCGCTATTTGAATATTTATTAGCCTTTGTTTTAATAGGTACTTTTTAATACATTTCTTCATAATTTTCTATTTTCCGCAATTACAATATGAATCTCCTTCAATGGCATATCTTTTCATGTTTTCTGGCAGTTTTCCTTGTTTTTGCGACCTTCCTCTTCTATTGCTTCCAGAAACTTGAAATTCACAGATATTTCGAAATAAGTAACATTTCAGCATTCTTCTTTTTTATGTATCATGTCATTTCAGAACGTTGGTTACCATCATAGCTATCTTAATTTTATTCACTGCCATCCTAAATAGCATGCTTATATCGATACCATACCAATCTCGCAAGTTCTTCAACCATGAAGTCTTTCTTCGTCCTAGACTGCTTTTGCCTGCTTTTTTCCTAGCATAATATTTTGTAGCAATCTATATTTGGGACCTCTCATTATATGTCCGATGTACTCCAGCTTTTTCTTCTTGAAACTTTTGATAATCTGAGTAGTTTTGCTGAGATGTTCTAGTATTGAGGAGTTTCAACTTTTCTCCACCCAAGAAACTTTTAAATTCTTCTATATCACCACATTTTGAAAGCCTCTAGGCAATTTAGATCACTGTTATTCACATTCCAAGACTCGACACCATAAAGTAAGACCGAGTACACGTAGCAGCGAAGTCGGATCCTGTACGTACATAATACTCGTTAGATAATACCTTGGATATATTTCTACAGGCGGCTCTGCTGGTCGCTTTTTAACCGCGATTTCAGCATTGTATTTGCCCTAACCATCTCAATCTCAATCTATACCTTCTAATTTAGTCTCAATTAGTATTACACAGACTTCCACTAATAAATTAATTCTTAATGTTTTTTTTCTGTTACTCCTATTATTAATTGAATTGTTCTCATTTTTGCAATTTACATCCATAATTTTATTTTATTTTTTCAATATTTACACGTTTGTTTATTTATTTTTAAATATAAAAACTTGTCACTAGCTACTTTATAATAAATATAGGGTGTATTGTTGATCTGCCTTAAATAAATTCAAACCAATATTAAAATATTTCTATGTCTTCACTTATCCATCTATCATTTATTCATCATCAATAATGATGCTACAAATTAAATTCTGTAGAAATTTTCGCCACGGATTCATCGTTATCAATTATTTGCTCTAGCACTTTTAAATGTGTAGGTATCCATTGAAACCACAATTCGTTTGCACTTTGCACCTTTACACTCATTCTTAGTAGCCGATGTAGTTCAGAGAAATAAGGAAAAATAATATCCTGTTGGTGACACACCCCCTCCAGGCCGAAAACAAATTTTTTGAGTAGTATGGACATCTATATTAATAACCTATATGTTTCCTGCAGCCGATTTTGATGATGTACATAGTTATAAACAAATGAAGATCAAAAAACGGTAAATTTTCGCTTTTTTCGTCTATAACCAAAAAGTTAAGTATTTTAAACAAATTTGAGATTGAGAAACTCGTAAATCGTATAAAACACTTCAATATGGCGTTCGCTGAATATGTCTATCCTTATTGGTTGCTTAGAAAATTGTAAAATAAATCATAAATTTTGAGTTTTTATAAATATTCATAACTTATGTAAACATTAACTTAGAACGTTCTTATTACACAGAATGCTGAGGCTTCTGGTGCTTAAAGCATGCCCTAAATTTCAAAGCAATTGGTCAAATAGTTTAAAAGATATTTAATTTGTTTATCCCAAATTATTATTTTTTTGCAACGCTATAAGTCAGAAAATGATGAAGTTACACTAATACTTTGGATAGTTTATGAAAGAAGACGATTTATACTATTAATTTAATTAAAAAAAAATGACCAAAAATAATTCTAACTAAATACTACAAAATTATTTTGCAAAAACATGTGAATTAAAAATGGGGGGGGGGGCTAACTTCGTCCCTAATTGTCCTAGAACAATTGTTTTTCTTTCTAAATGTGTATAAAAATTCAGTCTTTTCAAATATGAAAAAATTAAAAATAATTTTTCTACGAGTAACGGTTAAAAAGTTATTCTAATTGTTTATAAGTAAGCAAAAAATCGACGTGTTTTTGCAACATAATTTTACACTGTTTAAAATTACTTTTTGTCATTTTTTTTTAATTAAGTCAATAGTATAAATGTTCTTCTTTCATAAACTGTCAGAAGTCTTACTGTAACCTCATAATTTTCTGACTTATAGTGTTGCAAAAAAAAACTTTTAAACTATTTGACCAATTGCTTTGAAATTTAAAATATAAATTTAAGCACCAGAAGTCTTAGCAATTCGTGTAATAAGAATGTTCTAACTTAATTTTTACATAAGTTATGAATATTTATAAAAACTCAAAATTTATGATTTATTTTGCAATTTTCTAAGCAACCATTAAGGATAGACATATTCAGCGAACGCCATATTGAAATTTTTTAGACGATTTATGAGTTTCTTACTCTCAAATTTGTTTAAAATTCTTAACTTATTAGGTAATATAGATGTCCATACTACTCAAAAAATTTGATTTCGGCCTGGAGGGGGATGTGTCACGAGAAAAATCTTATTTCTCTGGACTAATGTTATGAGGCCGCTACTGTATGAAAAAATTTCTGATTCGGCTTCTTTGCGGATTACCGGTACTGCTCAAAAATGCTCTCTTAATCAAATTAGAAGGGTTCTGTGCGAAATTTTTGGACAGAAATTGTTTAAACAATTTTTTTTAAACAAATTCAAAGGATCACATTTTTTCAACGGAAAATATTTTTTTAATTTCCGGTTTTTAGGATCATTTTTTAAACAAAAAAGGTCTATAAATTTTTTCAATAGGTGACAGTTTCCGAGTTGCAAGCGTTTTAAAATCTGAAAAATGCAAAAATACGCACTTTCCAGGCTTAAAAACTCATATTATGTAAACTATTAGTTTCAAGGTTGCCAAGTTCCCAAGTTTTATCATTCAAGTTCAAGATTCTGGCAAGTAATCGGGGTTTGTTTCAATATAAACCGTTATTTTTTAATTGTCAATTATGGCGTGCGGAGCGCCACCGCGTGTCGCACTATAATGGTGAATGGTTGTCTCAGTATAAGTACCTATTATACGTAATTAATTATTTATATGGGAAATAAGCCACAATTAAAATGAAAAAAATAATTTTATTAACGTTTCGACGCCCAAATCGGGTGCCGTTGTCAAAATACAAAATATTACTAAAATAAACTAAAGTGTTGTTGCTAAGCAAAAAAATTCTTCTAATAATTTATTTAATCTCACTCATTTATATTGGCAATTCAGACATATATTATACATTTTAAAGTAGAAGACTTTAAAATGATATTGCCAATATTTATGAGTTGCGTTCCTGGGACGACTTACTGAAAGATAATTCATTCGATTAAAAAATATCTCAGTGGAAAAAATATCCCAGTGTCTACCAACTCATGAAAAAGAACAATATAGGGTACTATGTAAACTTGAATTGGAAAAGTCTAATCAAATTGAACAGAACATCAGCAAAGAGGAAATGAAAGCTTTAAAAACTTTAAGAAATGATGACTCCATAACAATCCTACCAGCGGATAAAGGCAATGCAACTGTAATAATGAATAAAATACAATATGAGGACAAAATTACAGATCTAATTACAAATGGACCTTATAGCAAATTAACGAAGGATCCAACGAAGACACTGGAAAACAAAATATATAGAACTTTATTCAAATTTAAAAATGATCTAACATACTATCAAAGAAAATTAATGACACCTCACTACAGTAAGACACCACATTTTTATGGAGTGCCGAAAATTCATAAAGCGAACATACCACTTAGACCCATTTGTAGTACCATCAATTCTCCTTGTAGTGAACTATCAAAATTCTTATTAAACATTCTAAAACCATTTGCTAATAATGATGACACTTTTATAAAAAATACAAAACATTTTTTAAACAAATTATCAACTATTGAATTTAATCCAAATAATATTTTAGTAAGTTTTGACATAAACAGTTTATTTACAAATGTACCATTAGATAAAACTTTAAACATAATCAAAACGAAATTAGAGAATGATAATACATTGGCAACTAGGACAAGACTAAATGTATCAGCTATAATGGAGTTATTGACATTATGTACCCATAATACCTATTTTCAACTAAACAATGAATTCTATAAACAAAATTTTGGTCTAGCAATGGGCTCTTCTTTATCTCCATTATTGGCTAATATATTTAGGGAGGATTTCGAAACTAATATTATTTCTAAACAAAATTTAAAACCCACAGTATGGTGGAGATATGTAGATGATGTGTTTTCAATATGGCCTCATAGATCAGAATTGTTGGATACGTTCCTGAATATTATAAACGATCAAGAAGAGACAATAAAATTTACAATGGAAAAGGAATACAATAACAGCCTACCTTTCCTCGATGTTTTGATCTCAAAGAAGGATATTGGATATGAGACTCAAGTGTATAGAAAACCAACACACACCAACAGATATCTCAATTACAAGTCAAATCACAACATCAACGTTAAAAAGGGAATCATTAAATCCTTATATGATAGAGCCAAAATTACTTGTTTTAACGAAAATTCCTTTTTAGCAGAAAAACAATTGTTAACATCTGTTTTATTAAAAAATGATTATCCTTTATCGTTTATAAATAAGGAATTGTCAAGATTGGATCGAATGGAACAGAACAACTTAGAACGGGATCCTACAACATTCACCAGAAATAATACGAGGAAAATATCAATACCATATATAAAAGGACTATCCGAGAAACTTAAAACAATAGGAAATAAATTCAAAATTTCAACAACATTCAAAACAACAAACACATTGAGATCTATTCTATCTAAAACTAAACCTAACAATGATCAAGAAAGAACAAAGAATTGCATTTATAAAATACCTTGTGAATGCGAACAATTTTATTTAGGTGAGACATCAAGACCATTAGACGTTAGAATAAGTGAACATCAATCTTATATTAAAAATAGAGAATTTGAGAGATCTCAAATATGTCAACACGCATGGGATAATGAACATAGAGTTCAGTGGAGAGATTCAAGTATAGTCCTGAAAGAATCAGATAGTAAAAAGAGAAAAATCAAAGAAGCGGCTCTAATTATGCTAAATGAAACCAATTGTGTCGCAAATTCCTCGGTAGAATGCAGTAGGATGTGGTTACCCATACTGAAAGAGGAAGTCAATAGAAAGAAAATACCAAGATTAGTAAGTCAATAATATCGAGCTAGTACATATTTTATATTTTAGTATTACTTATATATCTAGTATTATTAATATTATATATAATTTAAACATGTTACAAGTCAGAATTTGGTAATATATTTTTTGAGAGTAAATTAATGTAAGACCAAATACTTACGCTGTCGGGATAGTATCACAGGGTTTTTTTCCTGGTTTTCCCTTGTGATTTACTATGAAGTCTCTAACGCGAGAATTTTACTGTCGTTGCATTTGGTTGTCTTTTTAAAGACATATCACATGCTATAATTTTTTATGACGGATATTCTTGAGTTGGGGTTAATTTCATGTAATCGAATGAACTATCTTTCAGTAAGTCGTCCCAGGAACGCAACTCATAAATATTGGCAATATCATTTTAAAGTCTTCTACTTTAAAATGTATAATATATGTCTGAATTGCCAATATAAATGAGTGAGATTAAATAAATTATTAGAAGAATTTTTTTGCTTAGCAACAACACTTTAGTTTATTTTAGTAATATTTTGTATTTTGACAACGGCACCCGATTTGGGCGTCGAAACGTTAATAAAATTATTTTTTTCATTTTAATTGTGGCTTATTTCCCATATAAATAATTAATCATAAAAATGCCACAAGGAAATAGCTTCAGAACAACACTATTATACGTACTTCCCAACAAATACTCAACATTTATTAAAATTTTAAAATTTATTATTGACGTAGTTTTTTTAAATTATTTATTTATTCAGTTAATTGTTGCCAATGTGCTAATTAAATTCACCAATCATACAGTATGACAGATAATGGGACGGGTCGCCGTTGCGGCGCTATGATTTAAAAGTCGAGTGGACGCGCGTACTTACCAAATTAAAAAACAAGTGTGCCCATATGAGCGACATCGCTTAGTAAAAAGAGATAGATAGACCACCGATCGACTGCCGCGCATTATGCTTTTTTGCTCAGTATGAATTGTCTATGGTTAACATGTCTCTGGTTCTCCCTTTGGATAAGTTCAAGATTATGTATGTAAATTCAACGTATCACCTTTTTTGCTTCGGAAAATATTTTTTTAGGTTAATTGGGTCATTTTAAACACAAAAAGGTCTCCTTTTATTTTTCTTGGTAGTTTCCGAGTTATAAGCGGTTAAAAATCAGAAAAATGTGAAAATACGCATTTCGAGGCTTATAATATATATTATGGTATAAATAAAAGGAAGAAAAGGAAGTTGAACTTACAATTAAAGAAAAGAAGCTACAGTATCTCGGACATGTGATGCGGGGCGAGAAGTATGGCATCCTACGACTCATAATGCAGGGAAAGATAGATGGCAGAAGAAGCATCGGAAGAAGACGAATTTCATGGTTGAAGAACCTGAGAGAGTGGTTTGGATGCAGCTCGAAACAACTATTTAGAGCTACTGCCTCAAAAATTAAAATAGCTATGATGATTGCCAACCTCCGTAGCGGAGATGGCACCTGAAGAAGAAGAAGAAGATGGTATATATTTTAGGAACAAAAAATCCTGCTAACAATGAATTAACCATTCTCATTTATAAACAAATAATTATTTGTGTAATTATAATTACACAAGATTGACGAAAAAAACAACAAAACACTAAAAACGATCCAGAAATGCTCATAAGAAGGGATTTGAAATTAACAACACCAGAATAATTAAAAAATAAACCCAATAATACACAGGGGGTATCAAAGAACTATGCGCTCCTGATGGACTCTCGTGTAACTGACGAAGTATTTCGGCTATTTTGCTCCTTGGAATTATCAACTGTGTTCTCTTCTGGGAACCATCATCATTTTCCAGTTTTTGTTTAAGCTTATACATCACAAAGTAGTCCTATTTTGCCCAATACGTTTTAACTACTGAGGATAGCTTTGATATTTCTTTCGACGGTTTTTTTCCTTCCAGTCTCGAACTTTCTATAAAACTGGACCTTTGTTTTGTACTTCTTTGATCTTAGTAGGCGTCTATTTCTCATTGACTTCCGTTGTTTTTAGCACTGCTGCGCTGCTTCTTTGGATTCTGTTTTGTTGCAGTGGAAACAGTCTGCTAGGCACGGCCTTCTACATAGAGAATCACCGTTTCTGTAGCTAAGCAATCTTAAACCAATCTTAAAATCGTATTCTTGGAGTCGTTCAATCGATCTGGGTCTCTAAACCTCTGGATTCTTACACTACTGGTGTGTTTCTTGATCTGTGTTGATCCTAGGGTTCCTACATGAACTTCGTACGGGTCGTCCCATTTCGCTACAATTCCAGAACCTTATGGTCTTGGTTTTCTTGTATGCAATGCTTTTCATCAGATTAATGAGCTCATCAAATTTGTCTACATCTTCTTCCTCTTTTACAGTCCTAACTTTACTAGACTTTATTTTACTTCCCAAAATCCTGCCTAGCTGCTGATTCATATTCGAGGGAGGCAGAGAAGATATCGATCAGCGTCTTATGAGGAGCTAATCCTAGTGTTCACGAAGGGCTCACTACGATTCACGATCTACGATCACGTAGTGATCAAGAAGACCATAAATAAATGTTTGAATAGCCAACTTTTCCATCCAAGGTTTTCAGTAGCTGATGGATAAGCATATTGCACTAACCTGGTAATATCTACCTCATATTTTTGAAGAGGCTTATCTCGCTTTTATCTTCGATTTTTGAGCTGTAACTGTTAGACATGCTACAAGTGTTCCTGACCATACTACGTGTTTCTTCTTCTTCTTCAGCCTATTTTCATGCAATCCTGTACAAAGGCCTTTCCATAAGTTCTCCATTCTTCTCTGTTTTGTGCTATTTGGTGCTAGCACCAAACAGTAACTTGCACCAAATATTGCATGTTTAGTCTCTTCTTAAGTTGTTCAAATTATCTCTCTCCTCTACGGCTATGATCTGAAGCACATCTGAGGCATCACTTCAAAGATCAATAGTCAGGTTCACAGCTTTTTTTTTCGGACCATTTTCTGAAGAAACCATTCTGAGAAAATCCATCTATTCGAAAATATCTCGTTTAACCATTGTCGGAGAAGACAAGAATAATGTGGTGAAACAGCGACCTAACTGGAAATATAAATGGTCCTCCTGATTTCCCATAAAGCAGTTATGACTTTTTTCTATAGTCAGTTGAAATGGAAAACAGTTTAAATATTAAGTTTTGTCTTAGCTTTGAATTTTTAGGTTTCATATCTTCAAAAGTTAGTTCCTAAATACTCTATAGACAACAATTATGTTATTATTTTAAAGATGTTAGAAATTATGTGATCTTATATTTTTCAGATAATATGAAGACCTATACCTAGTGTAAAATTGTGTATAATTTTTTACACAAAGAATAGCAGCACACGAGATGAATTTATATTATATATATATATATATATATATATATATATATATATATATATATATATATATATATATATATATATATATATATATATATATTTATATTTATTTATATATAATTTATATATAGGTACAAAAGTAATTATTTAAAATTATTATTAATTTTACTTTATACAAAAAAAATCGTATTAATTTTATATATTAGATAATTTCGGTGAAAACAGTCCGATCAGTATTTTTTAAATGATATTAATGATTTCCTTGATTGATAATATTTCAATCAACGATAATTTCATAAAAAAACTTAATTTTTTATACACTTATTTTAATATAAACAATATAAACAAATACAGAGTAGTTTTTTTTCTTCCTTTACCAGTACTATCTGCTTATTGCTGTACAAAAAGACAACTTAATTTTATTTGATATTTGCATGCTGATGCGTATTTCCGATTAAAGGTCGATTCTCACTATACATTCCGTTTACTTTCCATACCCATTCCATACACCTCCCATTAAAATTCGATTCTCACTATACGTTCCATTTACTTCCCATACCCGTTCCATACACCTCCCATTTTTTAACTATAGTCCGTTCGCTAAACTCAGACACAACTGGCTAGTGATTTTAGTACGCAATTTTTTTGTTTTTGGTCAATTTTGCCAGAATTGGCAAAATTACTAACTATTTAGTAATTATTAACTATTAAGTAATTTTACCAAATTGGCAAAATTACTTACTAAAATCACTAGCCAATTGTGTCTGAGTTTAGCGAACCGACTATACCTTTCTCACTAGACGTCGCGTTTACTTTCCGTCGCCGTTTAAATACAATCGAACTCGCTTATTAGAATATCGGTTAAAGGAATGTCCCTGTTTAAGAAATAGAAATTTGAGGCCCCAAAACGTTTTTACTAGGATGATCGGTTATTAGAATATCCCTGTTATAGGAATACTTTTTCTTGGCACGACGGCTATTCTAATAAGCGGGTTCGACTGTATTGTATTTTGTTCCAGTTTGGTAACATTTTATTCTAAGTTTTTGACAAGAATACGCGTATTTTTTCCGGTCTGATCAAATGTGGACTAAAGAAAATTTAATATTATATTGGATGGAAACAATGATCTTCTTCTCCTTCTTTCTCTTTATAAGCAATTCGGCTTGTTCATTGGCCGATTGATATCTCCATGGAAGGTTGTCACTTCATCTTTTGGGCGGTAGGCCGATACTTCTTCTACCGATTGGTGATTAATTTATCTCTTGCTTTTTTGACCACATGTGTCTCCCCCATTCTGGTTATGTGGTTGTTCCTTCTTTTTTTCTGTTTAGTGTCCATTTGTTTATACATTGTACGTTATATTGTCTTCTAATTCTTTTACTCCTCTTTAGATCTCTGTAATTCTTCTCAGTACTCTCATCTCTGCCGTTTCCAGTAGTCTTTGCATTTTGTTTCTGATGCATATGTCATTATTGGTCTTACACTGGCTTTATACTTTTATATTTCTCACTTCTTTGTCCGGGTCTCCGTGTCTTAACAATGTAATTCCAAGGTATTTTACTGCCATTACTTGTTCAGTACTGATACCATCAATTTCTATTTTACATCTGATTGGTTCTTTACTGATTACTATTGTTTTAGTTTTCTGAGAAATCTAAAATCTTGAAAACTAAAACAATAGTATGTAATCAGTAAAGAACCAAACAGTATTGAACAAGTAATGGAAATAAAATACTTTGATACTACATTGTCAAGCTACGGAGTCCTGGACAAAGAAGTGAGAAATCAAGTACAAAATGCAACTAGGCTAGTAGGATGTCTTAATAACACTATATGGCGAAACCGACATATTAACACTGAAATGAAGTCAAGAATTGATAAAGCCAGTGTGCGACCAGACCAACAATGACATATACATCAGAAACAAGACCCGATAGAGCTACAACACAAAGACTACTTAAAACGATACTACTAGAGATGAGAGTACAGAGAAGAATTACAGGACATATGCTGAGAGATCGAAACAAAAGTAAAGACATTAGAAGAAAATGTAACGTACAATGTATACATGAATGGACAGTAAATAGAAAAAAATAATGGAACAACCACATAGCAGAATAGAGAGGCACGTGTGGTCAAAATAGCAACAAATAAATCATCAATCGGTAGAAGAGGTATGGGCCGATCAAGCAAAAGATGGAGTGACGATCGTCCATATATCAATCCGCCAATGAACAAGCAAAATTGCTTATAAAGAAGAATAAGAAGATATTGGATGAAGAAATAATTTTAATTCCTTGGCAACAGCCGGCCAAAATAATGTTGTCTTTAAATGTATTATCACTGTATTTTTTATTTTTAAAATTATAAAAAGTTCTATAAATTTTTTGTCGTTGATATTATTTTTATCTCAACAACTTCGACTGCACCGCTATGTAAACATTATTTCCCCTATTCATACCCTACCCCGACAAGTCACATCTTGTCGCAGAAAAAAATACGTGACTGAACCGCAAGGTAATAGCAATATTCACACTATCCATAGGGTACCCGATGCGTCGCCGAAACATACTTGGACGATATTGAACGCAAGGCTTCGGGAATGATAGGTAAACGAAATGGAAAGTGGGCATATACTATATGATTTGTATTTAATAATATTTTATGGAAACGGAATGCCACGGATATGGAAAGTAAACGGAAGGTATAGTGAGAATCGACCTTAAACATTCCGCCGGGCGCGCATTGAAAAATTACAACGTCGGCGTCGTCGGGCGCGCAGTAGCAATGTGCTGCCGTGTAGTTCCTTATTATTTTCGACACTTTTTTAGTATTGATTAACTGTATCGTTATTTATTTTGTCAAAAAATAAAAAAGCTTCATTAATTTAACTAATTTTAATAAATTGTACAATAAAAAAAACTTTAATTCATTTTATCATTAGGTACAATTTGTGCATAGGTACAATATTAGATTTAGAATGTCGTTTACAAGTGAATGCCCTACACTTTTTACATTTCATAGGCGTATACGACTAATTTGTTCACTGTAACAATTGCAGCGTCTATCACGTTTAGCAGGATTTGCGTCTTCTTGGCGAGGAACTGGTTGATTGATTTGGAAACATCCTGAACAGGAACTCGGTTATACCACGTGAAAGTATGTACTATTCACAACAAAGTACGATAACTTACTGATTGTACTTAAATTTCACGAGACTATGATGGGGGGTACCCACCAGAGTCGCATTTAAGGCAGTGGGGGTCCCTGGGCAAAATTGTTGTGGGGCTGTACCTACTACAATTAAAAATTATTGTTATAACTATGGTATACAGCCAACTACAAGGCTTTCCCTTTTAGTTGATCTACTACAATGTTGATCTACTTGTATAAATATATTTTTAAATAATAAAAAATATAAGAAATGTACTTAAAATATAAGAACTGAACTTTTTCAGATAATATGAAGACCTATACCTAGTGTAAAATTGTGTATAATGTTTTATACAAAGAAAAGCAGCACACAAGATGAATTTATATTATATATATTTATATTTATTTATATATAATTTATATATAGGTACATAAGTAATTATTTAAAATTATTATTAATTTTAATTTATACAAAAAATATCGTATTAATTTTATATATTAGATAATTTCGGTGAAAACAGTCCGATCAGTAGTTTTTAAATGATATTAATGATTTCCTTGATTGATATTTCAATCAACGATTATTTTATAAAAAAACTTAATTTTTTATACACTCATTTTAATATAAACAATATAAAATACTACAGAGTAGTTTTTTTTCTTCCTTTACCAGTACTATCTGCTTATTGCTGTACAAAATACAACTTAATTTTATTTGATATTTGCATGCTGATGTGTATTTCCGATTAATCTTCCGCCGGGCGCGCATTAAAAATTACAACGTCGGGCGCGCAGCCGCAATGTGCTGCCGTGTAGTTCTTTATTAGTTTGGACACTTTTTTTAGTATTAATTAACTGCATCGTTATTTATTTTGTCAAAAAATGAAAAAAGCTTCATTAATTAACTAATTTTAATAAATTGTACAAAAAAACTTTAATTCATTTGATCATTACAATTTGTGCATAGGTACAAGATTATATTTAGAATGTCGTTTACAAGTGAATGCCCTACACTTTCTACATTTCATAGGCGTATACGACTAATTTGTTCACTGTAACAATTGCAGCGTCTATCACGTTTAGCAGGATTTGCGTCTTCTTGGCGAGGAACTGGTTGATTGAATTGGAAACATCCTGAACAGGAACTCGGTTATATCACGTGAAAGTATGTATAGACCAGGGGCGCATATGTAAAAATATTAGTACATTTGGACGTTGAGAGGTGACTCATATTTTTTGCAGAAATTGCTTGAAAATAACTCATTATCCTCCCACTCAAAAAGGTCCGGAACATTGTTTAAATAATCAAAATTTCAAAAAATAAAGGAAAAATTCGATTTTTTTATTCGTTTTTTGATTATACCTTTGAAAATATTCATTTCTGAGAAAAGTTGTACCTACTGACATAAAAGTTGCTTAATTAAATTTCCTACAATATAGAATTCGTTAAAAATTTTAAAAATTGTCACCCTTGTTGCAAAATAGCAATATTTGCGAAAAAACGATAAAAAAACAAGTATTCGCACTTTACGTTTTTCAACCATTTTTGCTACACTTAGGACCTCCATATTTTACCAAGAAAAAATTTATGATATAAGAAAACAATACTGTGAATTTCATTAAGATCGGTTGAATAGATTTTGCAAAATAAATTTTGCAATCCAGCTTTCGCAAAAAAAATTAATTTTTTCAAAAGCTTGCAGGACTAAATATAAAGCAGACAGCAAGTTTATTTTTTTACAAATAAAAGAATACCGTGCCTTTTATTTTCAATTTGCAAAATTAAAATCGGTTGACCACTACGGCGTCAGGAATTTTTTTAAATACACATTTTTTTGGTGTTACGTGCAGGACAGCGAATAGTTTGCTCTGATTGGGTATTCCAATGACCTTTGATAATGATTGACAAATTTTAATTTTTAGTACATTTCGATATAAATAAATAAATTTGTTTATTGCAAAATAAAACACATGCTCTGTCTTTTGAAATAACACTTTTTTTGACAAAAACTTTCTTTGTTCATATATTTTAAGTTAGAGAATAAAAGTTTATTATTTTTAAACATATGCAACTGTTTAAACAATATTTCACAAAAAATATTCAAATTAGTTTGATTTTTGTGAAATTAAAATATTAAAATTCAACAAAATATAGTGTAAGAAAATAATATATTAGATAAAGATTGGAAGAAATTTTGGTGGAAATCAATTTGTGTTAATCGAACACCGCTGTCCTGCGCGTAACACCAAAAAAAATGTGTATTTAAAAAAATTCCTGACGTCGTGGTAGTTAATGGATTTTAATTTTAAAAATTGCAAATGAAAGGTACGGTATTCTTCTATACGCAAAAAAACGTGTTTAACGTGCTATCTGCTTTATTTCCAGTCTTGCAACATTTTGAAAACATGAATTTTTTTTGCGAAAGCTGGATTGCAAAATTTATTTTGCAAAATATATTGCACCGATATTAATGAAATTTACAGTATTGTTTTACTATATTATATAGTTTTTCTGGGTAAAATATGAAGGTGTAGCATAAATGGTTGAAAAACGTAAAATGCAAATACTTGTTTTTTATCCACAAGGAAAAGAAAATGGTTTTCCTGTATTTGGCTGTATACCATCAATCACAAAATTGGAAAGAAAAGGTATAAATTTTTTTTATTAAAATCCCTTAAAAGGGCTACATCACAACAAAACGTTTTCGATTTTTATAAAAAATCATCATCAGTGTTCGATCTAAAAATAAGTATTCGCGGTGTGCAAGTACTTGGAAGGGATACGTGAAACGATCGTGCGCGAATAGCGGAGAAATATTGCAACTTTCTTAAATAATTCATATTGTCAATTGAAATTGTCAAATTGACGTACATTTCATATCTACTGTCATTGAAGGAGAAAAATTATATGTTGCTCCACAATATTGATATGATATGCAATTATTATATAAAGGTAAATTGAATTAATTGTAGTTTGCTTGCAGTACTGCATTTTAATAACTAATTTTATTTACTACATACAATTGTTTACGTTTTCATCACATAACTTGAATCTTATTTTTTCTTCTTATTATTTTTTTGGGCTATGGCCTTGACAATTATCCAGCAACCAGGACTAACGTAATTGGTCAATACAATTAAAATGCGAATAAAAGTGTAGAGCGTAGAAATAGGTGTCGCTTTGCGCAACTTGCACAGTCCCAATAACCGATTTAATGAATATAAAGTTAGTATTTAAATTTTGACAAAGGTTGGAGCAAGTTGGTTATACTTACAAACTGGATGCTAGCTGAGCCACAAAAGAAAAATATCCGGGTAAAATTATATGTAAAGGGTTTTTACCCGGATATTTTTCTTTTGTGGCTCAGCTAGCATCCAGTTTGTAAGTATAACCAACTTGCTCTAACCTTTGTCAAAATTTAAATACTAACTTTATATTTATTAAATCGGTTATACTTATTTTTAGATCGAACACTGATGATGATTTTTTATAAAAATCGAAAACGTTTTGTTGTGACGTAGCCCTTTTAAGGGATTTTAATAAAAAAAAATTTATACCTTTTACAAAGGATTTCTTTCCAATTTTGTTTTTTATGTTTTTTTTCGCAATTATTGCTATGTTGCAACAAGGGTGACAATCATATTATGTTGTATGAAATTTAATTACGCAACTTTTATATCCGTACAACTTTTCTCGAAAGTATATTACTTTGAAAGTTATAATCAAAAAACGAAGAAAATACTCGAATTTTTCCTTAATTTTTTGACATTTTGATTATTTAAACGATGTTCCGGACATTTTTGAGTGGGAGGATAACCCAATTATTATTATAGGAGTAAATTCCAAGAAATTTCTGCAAAAAAATATGAGTCACCTCTCAACGTCCATCTCAAAACAGATGCGCCCTGGACTAGTACTATTCACAAATTCACAACAAAGTACGATAACTTACTAATTGTACTTGAATTTCACGAGACTATGATGGGTACCTACAAGAGCCGGATTTAAGGCAGTGGGGGCCCCTGGGCAAAATTGTTGTGGGGCCCTACCTACTACCATTAAAAATTGTTGTTCTAACTATGGTATACAGACAACTACAAGGTTTTCCCTTTTAGTTGATCTACTACAATATTGATCTACTTTTATAAATATATTTTTAAATAATACAAAATATAAGAGCTGTATCTCTTTACAGTAAAATATTAAAAATAAACATACAATCGAACCCGCTTATTCCTTTAACCGAGATATTCTAATAACCGATCATTAGTGGCTAGTAAAAACGTTTCGGGACCTCAAATTTTTATTCCTTAAACCGGGATATTCCTGTAACCGGTATTCTAATAAGCGGGTTCGACTGTAGTAAAATGTATGGTTAACGTCCGGGTACTTTTCGAGATTTTTTTAATTGAAGATTCCTTGATTATATCGGACATATGTCTATAGCTGCTTTAAGACATCGTGTTCAATGCTCATTACAGAGAGATGATTCAAACGCTCTTGACCCATCATAGACCGAAGTCGATTTTTAATTAACGTAAAGTTTGAGAATGATCTCTCTCCACTGCAGTAAGTTAGCATCAGAAGTAAATATAAATGAAGTGTCACCTCAACGTTTGGAAACGCATCATTCACATTATTTTCTTTTAACAGTCGGTACCTACATTACATTTGAAATTCTGTACTTATATTTGATGAGCTGATTTCCTCTTTAAATTAATTGAAAAATTCTACATACATATTGTACCAGTTCGACACCTAGGTTTTCATCTAAATCATTGCTATAAATGTCGGTAAGCTTCAATTTCGTTGGCAGTTAAACTTTCCAAATTATGTAAAAATCCAAAATTGGAATGAATCGATTCATATATAGAAAGCCTCCGACTTATAGAGGAAATGAAGCGATCTAAACTTACGTGCATAGAAATCGGCCCACTTAAAAATTTGGTCATTTTTGATGTCTCATATTTAACCTGTTGTCTATTCTCCTAAACCTGTTGTCCGATTTAAGTGATTTTTTAAACGTCTGTTGATTTTTTATTAGAATATTCCACAGGGTGATGCGAACTTTGAGAAAAAAACACAGTTTGATTGGTACACCCGGTATACAATGAAAATTTACCTGTTTAGCAACAATATTATTACAGTGGTATTTTTAAAGAATCAGGCTATAACATGTTCAAATATCACTTAAATCGGCAAATAGGTTTAGGAAATATGAGACATCAAAAATGACCAAATTTTTAAGTGGACCGATTTCTATGCACGTAAATTAATAATAGCGATAAAATTTTCCTAAATAAAAAGTCCTAAATTTTAAGTGGACCGATTTCTATGCACGTAAATTTATAATAGCGATAAAATTTTCCTAAATAAAAAGTCCTAAATTTCTGTGGTGTTGTCATTTTAGTCTCTGGAGATGTTCCATAATCCAGTGGAGTCATTCGAATATTCCTTAAAAAATAGAAATTCTTTAAGTGATCTAAGTGCCACTACTGAATTAAGGTCAATATTTGGATTTTGGAGAATACGACTTGTGCTTTTTATATCTCGATTTCATTGCAAATTCGAAGATTTCATTCGAAAATATTGCAAATATTGCTGTTTTTAGTAAACCTATTCGATTATAGAAACCATTTGTATCGCTTCTTCTTCTTCTACGGCACTACAGCCTAAATTGAGCCTTGGCCTCCATTATTTTTTGCCTCCACCCTTGCCTGTCTGTGGCTGCTCTTCTCCATACACGGACTCCTAAAAGGGGTTTTGCGTTGCTGTTTACTGTGTCATTTGTATCGCTACGAATTTTAAATTGTTGCTCATCTTCTTCTGAAATTTTCCTCTAATCGTTGACAATATGGCGCTGACTAAGTAGGTTGTGTTTGAGTCGAGCTTCGAGAAAATCTAATTTGTTTATGTTTATGTGCGTTATTAAATTAGTTTGGAGTGTCAGTTAGTGAAATAATATCTATAAGAAGCTCTACAGTTAAAATAAAATGCCAAATACAAGAAACAATCCAGAAATTGACAATAAAATGCTAGCAACACGTGTTTCAAAGCTAGAAGAGTTTCTTCAAAAAGGCATTACGGAACTCAAATCTCAGGTAACAACACACACATCAGATAAACACCTAGATACAATAAATGAATTTGAGTCCAAAGCCTTAGAATTAATTAATTCTGTTAAAGAAGATTTAAATAAATTACAATCAACAGTTATTCAGAACCAAAATATCGTTGAGTATTTAAAACGGGACATACGTCAGAGATCCCTTATTATAAATGGCATAGAAGAGAAAGAGAAGGAAGATTTGCCGATGTCTATTGCTGATATTATTACCAATAAACTTAAAACAAATGTAGTACCTACAAATCTAGTTACTTTTTATCGACTTGGTAAAAAAACAAGTAGTAATATGAAAACACCAAGACCAGTCGCTATTGTGTTTGTAAATAGATGGCTTAGAGATAAAGTGTTTATGGAAAAACGAAATTTTAAAGGGTGCAATATTGGTGTTAGTGAAATGCTATCGTTACAGTGTCATGAATTGTTAAAAAAAGTTCGGTCAACTGTAGGTGCAAAAAAGTGCTGGACTTATCAAGGTAAAATTTATGTATCTCACAATGGCTCTAGGAAACTTATCACATCCGTAAATGACATTCCTTCATTACCAAAATAAATACATAATATAATTATTACTGATTTAATCGCATTACAGTATATTATTCGAAAAAAGCTTTGACTTTTCGAAGTTTGACAAAAACAGAACTGATTTATTTTTGATTTATTTCGTTTGTTTCGCAATTATTTCGTTATCATTATTTTTAGTATTACATAGTATTAGGAATAATTAGTATTTTAAACTTACAGTTGGTCAATTTGTTTTTTTTATTTAACTTTATTAAAAAAGTATTATCTAGTTGTTTGTTATAAAAAATATATACATCATATATTTTATAGCGTAATACATCGTATATACAACTAGCCTATATTTGTCCACTGCTGAACGTAGGCCTCCCGTAAAAATTTCCACCTATTTCTATCTTGAGCTTCTTGCATCCAATTTGTGGTGATGCGCTTGATATCATCCGTCCATCTAGTCGGTGGTCGTCCTCTGCTTCGATATGCCTCCTGCCTTGGTCGCCATTCCAGAATCTTTGTGGTCCATCTGTCATCCAAGTTGATATTTGAATTTTGACGAGTAAGGTTGTGTTTTTACCAAGCTCCGATATATATCAAGTTTCAGTGGCGATAAGTACTTAATTGTTGAATTCATAAAAAGTTATCACAAGTCATTATGATAAATAAAAATAACACCAAGTCGTTATCGACAAGGTGTTATAGGCCAGTTCATAGTGCACCAAATTCTGCCTAAATTAGGTAAGTTTATTTAGTACATTATTTTAACAAAATCAAGCAAAAATGGATGTAAATAGCATTGAATTGCAAATGCAGCAACAACAGCAGCAAATTATTATGCAGCCAGTGCATTTTCCATCCACGTCGACGCCATCAACGCCCGTTGAAGTACTCCTAGCACAGCAAAATCAGGCCCTGATGAAGGAGAACCAAGCAAGGGCAACTAATGAAATAAACTATTTCAATGCATGGAAAGAACAATCCGAAACTGTTAAAAGGCTTCAGGATACGATTTCTCAAATGCAACAACAAATGCAAGTAATGCAGAATCATTTGGAAAAATACGAACAAGTGAAAAACGTACCAACCAGAGAAGATGCGATACCAGTAGTATATGAAACCGATGAAGAGGAATTAGCAAGAGAAACCGAGTGGATACGAGTTCAACACAAGAAAAAATTTAAAACACAAACAATCACAACTAATGATCTACATCAAAAAAGTTTGAATAATCTACATATACAAACCAATGAAATTAAAAAACCTAAACTACCACCCCCCATAGTTGTAGATGGGATTAAAGACTACAATATACTATATGAAATGCTTAATGAAAAAATTAAGGGATATCAAATTAAAATCATTAATAATGAAAATATGAAAATAAATGTGCAAGATGGAGAAAGCTACAGGCTTGTAACACAACTGCTCCAAGAACACAACTATTTATTTCATTCTTATGAAAACAAACAAAGCCGTACAATAAAGGTTATGGCTAAAAAACTGCATCACACGTGCAAACCTGAAAGCATAGTATCTGATTTAAGAAAAAGGGGATATAAACTTTTGGAAGCTGTTCCTAGGCTAAAATTCCGAACCAAAGAACCTTTAAATATGTTTTTACTAACATTCAGGCAGGATGAAGATGTTAATAAAATATTTGGAATTACTGACATCATGGGTAGCAGGGTGGAAGTAGTCTCTTTAAAAACCAATAAACTTGTACCACAATGTAAACGGTGCCAGGCTTATGGTCATACACATAAATACTGCGCTAAGGAACCAAGATGTGTCAGATGCACTAGCAAGCATCTAACAGCAGATTGTAAAAAACCTAAGGATGACAAACCTAAATGTGTACATTGCGGAGGTGAACATCCAGCTAATTATCGAGGATGTGTCGTTGCAAAAGAGATACAAAAACTCCGACAAAAGCAAACCAAAAAACCTAACCCATCTCGGCATCCACAACGAAATGCCATTCCACGGGTAGAACAACAGCGTGAAGAAAAAACACAAAAGAAAACATATAGCGAGATTGCAAAAAACCAAAATAATTGTAATGAAAAATCGACACAACAAGAATCTGCAGCTACTGAAATACTATTGCAGCAAATACTAGACAGACTAAATCAAATGGATAACAGAATCCTTAATTTAGAAAAACGCGCCCAAGGAGCGATACCAAAAAACAAAAATGGCTAAGCAACTGCGCATTATGCAATGGAACGCCAATGGACTCCAAAACCACCAACAGGAATTGCAAATAGTCCTTGACCTTGAAAAAATAGATGTGTGCCTTATATCCGAAACACATTTTACTAGAGAATCATATATCAGATTCC
The DNA here is from genome assembly GCF_917563875.1 of Diabrotica virgifera virgifera. Taxonomy (NCBI): domain Eukaryota; kingdom Metazoa; phylum Arthropoda; class Insecta; order Coleoptera; family Chrysomelidae; genus Diabrotica; species Diabrotica virgifera. The sequence continues at coordinate 162,527,001 of NC_065443.1, read as the reverse complement.
GTGGCTACAAAATATACCAAACAATACACCCAGATAATGCAGCAAAAGGGGGTAGTGCGGTTATTATAAAAGAAACCATTAGACATTATCAAGACACTGGATACCAAACAGCAGAGATTCAAGCCACAGCTGTCAACGTAACCATGAGAGATTATAACGTTATCATAGTAGCGTTGTACTGTCCTCCTCGACATGCATTAAAAGAAGAAAATTATACCAACTTCTTGATGAATTACGGTAAAAGGTTCATTATAGGAGGCGATTTTAATGCCAAACATGTCCATTGGGGTTCCAGATTAACCACAAATAAAGGTAAAGAGCTACTCAAAGCAACCAAACACTTAAAGTGTGATGTTCTGAGCACAGGCACCCCACCTATTGGCCAACGGACCCAAACAAGATACCTGATTTAATAGATTTTTTTATCATAAAAGGCCTTGCGTCTAATTTTGTACACGTGGAAGAAGCATTGGACATGAATTCGGATCATTCTCCAATTCTTCTTACTCTCAGTGACACTCTCATACAGAAAGAAAATCCACCACGATTAACAAATAAGTGTACAGACTGGACTAGTTTCCAATTACAATTAGAAAGGATAACTGATCTCTCTGGCTCATTAAAAACCCCCAAGGAATTAGATGAAGCTGTAGAAAAAATTACGAATAAGATCCAGCAAGCAGCTTGGGATAATTCACCAACTATTATCCAAAGAACTAAAGGCAACAATTATCCTAAAGAAATAAGGGATATGATAGCCGAAAAGAGAAAACTACGACGAAACTGGCACATGACTAGAAATCCTGCAGATAAAACTGTTTTAAACAATGCCACACAAAAATTAAAGCGAGAAATCAAACGCATACAACAAGAGTCCATAGGGGAGTACCTCAGTGAACTAAGCGCTGATAAAACGACAGACTACTCTCTGTGGAAAGCAGCTAAACGGTTTAAAAGACCAATTATACAAAATCCTCCTATTAGGAATAGCAATGGTACCTGGGCTCGTAGCAATGAACAAAAAGCTACAATATTTGCAGATCATTTAGAAAATACATTCAAACCACATGATGGAGAAGATCTTGAAGAACCAATTGAACTAAATGATGAAAACATAAAAATCAACCCTGTTACTCCTAATGAATTAGAGACAGAAATAAAGCACAATTTGAATCCGAAAAAAGCGCCTGGCTTTGATCTTATTACTGGTGAGATTTTAAAGCAGCTGCCGAAGAAAACCATTATAAAACTAACCCACCTTTTCAACGCTTCATATAGACTTAAATATGTTCCGAAGTTGTGGAAAGTGGCAGAGGTGATAATGATAACTAAACCTGGAAAACAACCTCACCAAGTAACGTCGTACAGACCAATATCACTCATCCCGGTGATAGCAAAACTCTATGAAAAAATGCTCCTAAAAAGGCTAAAGCCAATAATTGAAGAGAGACAGCTAATCCCATCCCACCAATTTGGTTTTAGAGAGAGCCATTCTACTATTGAGCAAGTGCATAGGATCACTGACATCATAGAAATGGCACTGGAAGAAAAGAAAGTTTGCACCACTGTCTTCCTGGATGTGGCCCAAGCATTCGACAAGGTGTGGCACAAAGGATTAATACATAAACTGCGCTATCACCTACCAGAACAGTTCGCCCAACTCTTAGAATCATACATATCAGACAGATGCTTCAGAGTAAAGCAGGAGGAAGCATACTCTGATTTGAGACAGATTAGAGCTGGTGTTCCACAAGGAAGTGTCCTTGGACCAGTTCTGTACATTTTATACACCAGAGATATCCCTCAACTACGTCAAGATACTATTGCTACATTTGCAGATGACACAGCAATTATCTCAGTTGGAAATAATCATGAAGAAGCGGTACATAACTTACAGAACTCCATAAATCTGATATATAAATGGACTAAAGCATGGAGAATCAAGTTGAATGAAACCAAATCCATACATATTGATTTTACCAATAAAAGGAGGCAATACATACCAATCAGAATAAATGATATCCAGATTCCATATGAGAATACTGCAAAATATCTGGGTATCACTCTTGATGCAAGACTTAGGTGGAAAGCACATATTAAAAAGAAAAGACAAGAGCTTGGAATCAGATATAAAAAAATGTATTGGCTGCTTGGACGTGACTCCAAATTATCAATCCATAATAAGTTGCTACTCTACAATCAAATCCTCAAGCCTGTCTGGAGCTATGGCATACAACTATGGGGGTGTGCCAGCGAAAGTAATATACAAATAATTCAACGCTTCCAAAACAAGGTACTAAGGAACATCGTAGATGCCCCCTGGTATATTAGAAACAGTATCATCCACAATGATCTGGGGATCGACACCGTTAGACAGACTATATCTAGATTTGCCGGGAACCACGAAGATAGGCTCCATCGTCACGTGAATGTTGAGGCCCTCCAGCTACTTGACAACACGAACCAGACCAGACGTCTTAAAAGAATCAAACCATATGAGCTAGTGTAGTGCGCATAGTGCGGTACTAAACCATATGAGATAGTGTAGTGCGCATCGTGCGGTAGTGTACACGTTAATTGTAGTGTAAATAGGCGATATGCTAATATAACCTAAAGAAATACTGATGAGTAAGACTTTAGCTTAAAAAAATGTAGTTAGGTTAGATTAGAGTTAAGTTACTCATTGTTCCAATAGTGAACAGATTGTAATGTTACTCCGAGTGGAGCATTAAAAAAAAATCTGTCATCCGTCAGTCTGGCAACATGTCCTGCCCAAGCCCATTTAGCCCATTTTATTTCGAACCTAGAAATAAAAAATATATACACATTTAATTAAATCACCAATACACAAGTGAGACTTTATATAAGTGGGCAATGTTGTAGAAACTATTAGTTGTTTATATTATTATATATTATGTATAAATATATGTATGTGTGTATATTCTTATAATCATGTGGTTATTTACGAGTTTACTAGACCTACAATAAATGAATAATTTAAAGTGTGCTCACATAAATTCAAGGTCCTTACTAGCTTATTTTAACGAAGTAAAAAGGGTTGTTCTGGAGAATGATTTGGATGTCTTAGCTATAAGTGAAACATGGTTAAATGAACGTATATCCAATAGAGATATTTGTATACCTGGTTATAACTTTGAAAGGGTTGATAGAGGTGGGAATCTTGTGGGTGGAGGTGTAGGTGTTTACCTAAAATGTACCATCAACTACCGTAAATGTACCATGTGTTTACCATCAACTAATGAGATTGAGCAAATATGGATAAAACTATCTTTAAAAAATGAAACATTGGCTGTTGGTGTTTTGTTATAATCCCAAGGAAGCATTGTATAAGTCCTTTTTTGAAGTTTTTGAAACTGTTTTGTCCTCTGTGCTGCTATTGGTCGACCATATACTTTGTTTGGGCGACTTCAATGTTGATTTGTTGGATGTTGGTAATTATTTCACACAGTTTGTTACAGAGGTAATAGAAGGCCTCGGACTAAAGCAGGTGGTTAACCAAGCAACAAGGGTCACAGATTCAACATCAACTTTGCTGGATTATGTAATCACTTCTACTGAGGAAAAAGTTTTGTCTGTGGGGCTGGTGCATATTCCAGAAATAAGTGATCATGAAATGGTGTTGTTGAAATTAGGCTGTAAAGTTAAAACTAACCAAACTAAATTTACTACATGTCGAAATTTTAAGCAACTAAATTATGATCACTTTAAATCAGATTTGAAATCCATACCGTGGAAAATAATATATAAGGTAATAATATAAGGTTGCATTTTTGTCGGATAATATCACTACTTTGCTTGATATCCATGCCCCTTTTCGGACTTTCAGAATCACAAAGAAATATGCTCCATGGTTGACTGACACTATTAGAGCTATGATGTTGGATAGGGATAGAACATTTGCCGGGTATAAAATAACTAAGAATATCGAGCAATGGATAAATTATAAACAGTTACGTAACTTAGTATCAAACACAATTGTAAGAGAAAAAAATCATATTTTAAAATCCTACAGGCCAAATCTATCAAAGATATGTGGAGTGATTTAAAACATTTAACAAATGAGGACAAATACAGTAAAAATGTACAAAAAATAAGTGGCACGTGGACTGCAAACGAGATTAATAAACATTTCATTGATGTTATACCTAAAATGAATGCAGACTTTGATACAAAAATATTTTACCAAAATAATGTAATAGATTCTCTCACGTCGGCACTTAAGTTTAGGTCAGTCACAGAAATCGATATTTTACATATAATTAACAACATTAAGAGTAAAGCTACTGGACACGATGGTATTAATATTTTAACGCTTCAGTTATGTATTCCCTTTCTTCTACCATACATCACTCATGTTATTAATTTTTGCTTGAAGAACTCAATTTTTCCCGATAATTGGAATAGGGCAAATGTTATCCCTTTGCCCAAAACAAAAGTTTCCGAATCTTTAAACGATCTAAGGCCTGTAAGTATATTACCACCGTTATCTAAAATTTTGGAAAAAGCAATCGAAATCCAATTAGTAAAACATTTAAATAATAACAATATAATTCCTCCCATGCAATCTGGCTTTAGGTCCAATCACAGCTGTTTATCTGCTTTATTAAATATTACGGATGACATTTATAGAGCCCATGATCAAAATAAAATATCAGTTTTAATGCTTTTGGACTATTCAAAAGCTTTTGACACCATTAATCACGATTTATTATTATCAATCTTACAATATATTGGTTTAGGATTTGGAGAAATTTCTTTAATAAAATTATATATTTCTAACAGATATCAAACAGTAAAACTTAATCAAACTACTTCAACTTTTTTAAGAGTTAATACTGGTGTGCCTCAAGGTTCTATATTAGGCCCAATATTATTCTCTATATACATATCAAATTTTCCTTCTACTTTTTTATCTTGTTCTCAACATTATTATGCAGACGATACTCAGCTTTATATATCATTTAGTTTAGATGAATGTGAACAGGCGGTCCAAGCAATAAATTATGATTTACTCAGCTTACAAATTTTTTCCCAAAATCATTGTTTAAAATTGAATGCATCAAAAACTCAGGCTATTATTTTCGGAAAATCAGCTCATAGAAAAATATTTTTGGAAAATTACTGGAAAAAAATTATCTTTGGTGTCGATAGTTTAGTTTTTGTTAAAAAAATTAAAAGCCTTGGTGTGTGGTTAGATGAAGATTTAAGATTTACGCATCACGTCAGTCTGTGTCTACAAAGAGGATACGCGGTACTGAAACTGTTATATCAAAGCCGTAGTATGTTAAACAGAGCTACCAAATCTATGTTGTGTAATGGTCTAATTTTATCAAAACTTAATTACTGCGATGTACTTTATCATGCATGTCTCACAGAATTCGATTCCCGGAGAATACAAAAGTTGCAAAATTGTTGCCTGCGTTTAGTTTTCGGAATCAGAAAATATTAAAGTATAAGTAGTACCTTTACTAAACTCAAATGGTTAAATATGAAAAATCGACGAAAACTACATGCTTTATGCTTCTATCATAAAGTCATTAGGGATAGAATGCCTCCATATTTGTATGATAGAATAACTTACAAGACTGACGTGCATAATCTTAACATCCGACATAAAAATTCTCTCACCTTGCCAAGCCATTCAACACATTTTTTTAGACGTTCATTTTCTTTTTCAATTGTTAGCTACTATAACGATTTGTGTGACAGCTTTCGAATCATTTCCAGGACAATGTTTAAAAGAAAAATGTTTGAGCTTCTGTTTAGTGAACAGTAACATATATACGAATATACCAATTGCTATTTATAAGAAATATTAAGTTATTATTAATTATAGATATTTATTTACATTGATTATTTACAGCTGTAGGTACTTCTGAATTTTAATATATACTTTTTATAAATCATTTAAGTTAGACTATAAATTGCAATATTGGGGGTTAGGTGGGAGAGCAGATGTATGTTGTTGTCTCTTGACAGCAATATACAAACTGAATCTCGCCCTACAAATATATTATAAATCCTTATTTTATAATTTTTTAAATATTATTAAAGACATTTATTATTATTATTTCCAGATTTAGCCATACGGCTCACACTCCCTCTAAGGGGAAAATTGACTCATCCCAGATACCTACGGTATCAAAAGGATTGAGCTCTGGTGGGACTCTTTCCGTGTTATCGAGCCCTAGGTGACTTGGAATGCAGGTGTATCTCCCAAAAATTTTCGTACACTTCTGGCCGTCGCGAGTAGTACAGCTTTCTGCATGGTCTTATAAAGATGTTCATTCAGACCCAGCTTTTTGATGCTTTCGAGGAGGGTCTTCGGAATGACTCCAGTAGTAGACATGATAATCGGTATCATCTGGGTACTTTGCATTCTCCATTGCCTTCGTATTTGAATTTCCAGATCTCTGTACTTGGCGATCTTTTCAGTAAATTTACTACGTAGATTATTGTTGTTAGGTATCTCCACATCAATTAGTGTTGTTTGTTTTGTTAATTTATTAACTAGTACGAGATCTGGTCTATTATGTGCCACTGTTTGGTCTGTGAGCACAGTGCGGTCCCAGTATAGCTTGTAGTTGCCATCCTCAAGCATACTCTCAGGGACGTATTGATAATACGGGAGATGGTCCGTTTGGAGAAGTCCCAGCTTGATAGCTATCTCCTGATGAAGGATTATTATTATTATTATTATCAGATTTAGCCATACGGCTCACACTCCCTCTAAGGGGAAAGTTGACTCATCCCAGATACCTACGGTATCAAAAGGATTGAGCTCTGGTGGGACTCTTTCCGTGTTATCGAGCCCTAGGTGACTTGTTATGTAGGTGTATCTCCCAAAAATTTTCGTACACATCTGGCCGTTGCGAGTAGTACAGCTTTCTGCATGATCTTGTAAAGATGTTCATTTAGACCCAGCCTTCTTATGCTTTCGAGGAGGTTCTTCGGAATGACTCCAGTAGTAGATATAACAATAGGTATCGTCTGGGTACTTTGCATTCTCCATTGCCTTCGTATTTGAATTTCTAGATCTCTGTACTTGGCGATCTTTTCAGTGAATTTACTACGTAGATTATTGTTGTTAGGTATCGCCACATCAATTAGTGTTGTTTGTCTTGTTAATTTATTAACTAGTACGAGATCTGGTCTATTATGTGCCACTGTTTGATCTGTGAGCACAGTGCGGTCCCAGTATAGCTTGTAGTTGCCATCCTCAAGCACACTCTCAGGGACGTATTGATAATACGGGAGATGGTCCGTTTGGAGAAGTCCCAGCTTGATAGCTATCTCTTGATGAAGGATTTTTCCCACTGCGTCATGCCGTTCCTTGTATTCAGTTGCAGCAAATGCCTGGCAGCCCCCTGTAAGATGTTGGATGGTTTCTTGGGCTTGACATCCATATCGGCATCTGTCGTTTTGAACCTGAGGGTCTTTGATGATATATTTCAGGTAGTTTCTGGTTGGTATAACCTGATCCTGAATGGCCAGTAATGAACCCTCCGTTTCAGGGAACATCTTTCCTGATGTCAACCAGTAGTTCGACGCTATATTGTCGACATAATCTTTTATTATTATTATTATTATTATTATAAATCAAATAAGGGCAGAGGAGCGAGCTCCTATTATGCCCAAAAACAAAGAGAAATATCATTTTACAACTAAGACAAATTAAGAATAAAGTTAAAAATTAACAAACATCAAATAAAAATATTGAAACAATAAAACAATGTCCCAACCAGAACATCAGTATTGGTGGGAAGGAAATAGAACTCGTAGATAGATATAAATACCTGGGACATGAAATTACGATTGGCAGGGATAACCAGACTCATGAGCTGAAGAGAAGAATCGGTCTTGGGTGGGCAGCATTTGGAAAACTGAGAGAAACTTTTAAAAGTGAGTTACCCACATGTCTAAAGAGAAAGGTATTCGATCAGTGCGTCCTCCCAGTCTTGACGTACGGATCAGAAACACTTACCTTAACTAAAGCCTCGGCTACCAAACTAGGAGTCACGCAGAGAAGAATGGAGCGGTCAATGTTAGGAATAACTCTGCGAGACAAAATCAGAAACGAAGAAATCAGGAGAAGAACAAAGGTGACTGACGTCATCGAGAGGATAGCCAGGTTGAAGTGGAGATGGGCAGGACACGTAGCCAGAATGACAGATGGGCGATGGACGAAGAGGTTATTGGAATGGAGGCCAAGAGAAGACAAGAGAAGCGTCGGTCGACCGCCTACAAGATGGACTGACGACTTAAGAAAGGTAAATAAAAACTGGATGAGGGCGGCGCAGGATAGATGGGGTTGGAAACGAGGGGAGGAGGCCTATGTTCAGCAGTGGACTTTTGAGGCTGGATGATGAAAACAATGTCGCCCTAAAACAATTCAATCCTGTAAAGCTCCCATAATGTTCAAAACAAAGAAAAATATCGTTATAAAACTAATAAAAATTTTAAAGATTACAATTTCAAACAAAATTTTGAAACAATAAATAATGCCGTCCTAAAATTATTTAGTCTTGCAAAGAAAATAAAGAATTATCAAGTCTATTTTTAAAAATGTTAACACTAGTTGCCGATATGGTGTCTTCATCTAAGTTATTCCAGATGTTAAATATTCTGTTTGGTAAAAAGTTCATTCTGGATCTTGTTGTCGTCTGTTCCCTCTTTAATTTATATCGATGACCTCTTAATCGTTCGTCTAGATTTAGCGTAAATATTGTGTTAAGGTTTCCAAAATTATATTTTAAAATACGGAAGGATATAATTAGGTCACCTCGAAGACGTCGATGTTCAAATGTTGTTAGATGAGCCAAGGATAGTCTGTCTTCATAATTAGGTCTTACACGGCCAAATGCCAGTCTTGTGGCTTTACGTTGAACATTTTCAAGTAAGACTTTATCACGGTTAAGATCTGGACTCCACACTGGTCCTGCAAACTCAAGAATAGGTCTGACGTATATAGAGTAAAGTTTACTCATTGAGGTTAGAGATATTCGTGTAAAATATTTGCGGATTAGAAACAGTTTAGAATTTGCACGTTTACACACGGACACTATATGGTCAGACCAATTTAAGTTACTGTTAACTATCACTCCAAGATATTTGTGGGAGGTTACTGACTCTATGGGATGCCCATTAATAAAGTACGGTAGTAATGGGTTATTTTTGCCAATATGTAGTATGACGCATTTTTCAATATTCAGTGGAAGTAACCACTCTGAGGACCATTTGAATATTGCGTCAAGGTCGGTTTGAAGAACATGTTGGTCAATAACTGGATTCACATATAATTTAGTATCATCTGCGTAAATGGAAACCTTACTGGATACAACAAGAGGAAGATCACTAGTGTATATACAAAATAGTAGTGGTCCAAGTACTGATCCTTGTGGAACTCCACTCTTGACTGGTTTGTCCAGTGAATAAGCTTCCCCAACACGAACTCGGAAGTACCTGTCTGATAGAAAATTTTGAATCCAAAAGTTTAACTTTCCGCGGATACCATAGTGATCCAATTTAGCTAGTAATCGACGTTTGGGAACACGATCGAAAGCTTTGGAGAAATCTAAATAGACTACATCAACAGGATGTCGATTGTTTAAAGATGAAGACCAGTCACTTATACAATGAAGTAAGTTTGTGATCGTTGAACGACCCTTGATAAAACCATGCTGCTGGTGAGGGATGACATTTTCTTGAAGGAGGAATTCAGACATAGCTTCAGAAATAATGGATTCCATGACCTTGCCGACAATAGGAACTAGGCTGATTGGACGATAATTATTGCAGTCAAGTTTATTTCCTTTCTTGAATATAGGAGTAACCGAAGCCAATTTCCATGACGAGGGAAGAGAACCCTGATTAAAAGAAGTATTCATTATAAAGGATATAGGTATGGCTACAGACTCTGCACACTGTTTAAGGAAAAAAGAAGTTAGTCCATCTAATCCAGGTGATGAATTATTGCGTAGTTTCGACAAATGTTGTTTAATAACATCTGGAGTGAAAGAGATATTATCAAGAGTTGTAAGGAGACGTGGACTCATTATTTGAGGAATGGTGTCATTTGGTTCGTCTGTAAAAACCTGAGAAAAAAATAAGGATAAACATTCCGAAGATTCATTATTAGAAGAACATATGGACCCATCATCTTTTTGAAGTAATGGTATGGAGACTTTAGAAGATAAAGATGTGCGAATGTACCGATAAATTTTTTTACTGTTACCACTAGATATGATAGATTCTTCATATTCTGTTCTTAGTTTTAGCAACGATTGTTTGACTCTGTTAGAAAAATTACGGTGAGCGAGAAAATCATACAGGGAACCAGTAAAATCTTGGCTGACCTCATTGGGATGTCGCCCGTGCAAAGGTTTACCCATCCAGGCGCGCACTTTTTCGTCCTTAGTAAGGTGGTTTATGCGCAGTTCTGCTTCCCTCAGTTTGATCGGTGTTGTGTCATCTACTGCGCAGATAGCGCGATGTAGAGTAGATATCTCAGCCTGCATCTGAAAATAAGTTCTTAAATTAGCAATTTGTTTATCTAATTGCTCACCTATATCCATAAGTCCTCTTCCTCCTAAATACCGGGGTAATGTCGTTCGTTCTACTGCACTTTTAGGGTGGTGTTTTTGTGCCTTTGTGAGGTGTGTTCGTACTTTTCGCTGAAGATTTTCTATATCCGTTTTTGTCCACTTAACGATACCAAATGAATAGCTAAGCGCGGAACAAGCGTAGGTGTTTAGTGCCTTAAACAAATTTTTACTGTTAAGCTGTGAACGAAGCAGCTGTTTTACCCTTCTTATAAACTCAGTAGTTATCTCAGTTTTCATTTGCTTATGGTCAATTTTCCGCACCTGCTTTACTCCAAGATATTTGTACATATCTTTGTCGTCCATGGCCTCGATGTTCTGGCCATTTTGCATATCGAATCCACCGGGCTGTACCTTTCCTCTGACTATATTCAAAACACGGCACTTGTCTAGACCGAACTGCATACTAATATCATTAGAAAATGTTTCTACAGTTTTTAGCATCTCTTCTAGGTGTTCTCGAGTCAGTGGCGTAGATAACCCCACGGGGGCCCCATATCAAAGTTGGTCGCGGGGCCCTTTCCCCCGCGATAAAAGAAGCAAAAACGCTTGTATAGAATAAAATAGAAATATGTTTTATTGTCACTGAAAATTTTACAATTATATGGGCAAGGCTTACAAAAATTCGAAAAAAAAACAAAAACAAATACACTTTACTTAAATTACATAAATCGTCAATATTAGTACAAAATAAAGGAAATGGAATAAAACAAAACAATATATTGCAAAATTTAAATAAAATGCACATTACATAATACAACCGTAGCAACTAATAAGTTCTGCGTATAACACCAACATATAGATAATAATAATAAACCTAATAAATTCTAATAAACCGAAGTCAAAAATAGATTTGAATTGGCGAGACTCATTGGTTGAAAATAGATTCAGTTTTTTCAATCCAAGGATGAATGAACATTGAAAATGAGCTTAAACAAAGACGCTTTGTTCTTATGTTATAACGGCAAATACGGGTATTTGAGCGATCTGGACGGACAAAACTTTTTTACTAAACTAAACTATTTTCTAAATAGGTAGAAAAAAGCAAAACTTTTTTAATATCTTGCAAATAATCAAAATAAAATGCAAATATCAATTTTTGCGTTTATTGCCCTTATTATCCATTTGAAATAAGTAAAACCTTTTGTAGACAGCAATTATAAATCTTTTAAGCTTTATACAATGCTTTAATACTTAATTATACATTACAAAAATAAACTTTCAATATAATGAATTTTCACAAAATTTTATCAGCTGAACAGAAAAAAATTCTAGATAAATATTTCTAAAATAATATTGTTATTCAAATTAACTTTTTATGCACCAATTTTAGATAGGTTTAAAAAACTAACTAGAAGAAGACCTTGGTTCTTCGTCTGATGAATATCCTATCATCATCATCGTATCTGATGACGATTCATCGTCAGATACGGTGTCAACTTCAGCGGAAAGTAACAAAGCTATTGTTTCCTTCATGAAGGGTTTGGTTGTTTTTCTTCTAATTGGTCTCATTCCTATAATTATTGGATCGGAACTAAGAAGTAGCCTGTTTAGAATATCCATATTGCAGGCTTCTCTACTGAATTTTCGCGCAAAATTCTGACGATACATTCGAATATATTTATTTCGTGCTTCCGCAGCTTCTTCCGACAACTGACCAATCGGTAACAGAGCTTTTTCTATTACTTCCGATCCATGCATTAGAATTTTATGTAAAGTTGGTGTCATTGGATGCCATGGGTAGAGTTTAACATACAGCTCTGCAGTTTCCTTAGCACAAATAGAAAATTTTTCTGAATTAATCTTATGTCCACTTGATAATACTTCTAAGATCACTTTTAGGCGGAATATAAAATTCACATCAATACCGGTAATTTCAGCAGATAATTCATGATCTGCAAAAAACCTTCGACTGGTGTTGCCATCATTTGTGTTTCCGAAATTCTGTTTTGGAACGTCCACAATTAGGCCCATCTTGATCCTGAATTCTTCCTGTATATCATGCTTCTTCTGTTTTACTGCTGCTTTGTCATTCTCAGCTCTTAGTTGCCACTTTTTTACAGGTAGTTTATACGCGAGATGCAGAACAGATTCTAAAAAACGAATTCTAGCATGTAGAATGGACAATCCAAACTCAAGTGTCTCCGATTTAACCGTTCCCTTTTTTTCTAAACAATTAAAATCCTTGGATGTCAAACCACATATATAACATTTCATTGTAGATGTAGTGTTAGTGGCAGCGTTACACACCTTTCCATCTATCATGGTTAGCATCATAGAGTGCTTTACCGAATAAGTTTTTTCTTCCAACTTTACTTCAGTATTTTTCAAATTCTTTGCGGCATTTTTGACGTAGCTTATTTCTTCATTTGTTACATCTTTGGTTTCTTTGACAAATCGTAGTCTGATTGGGCGACAATAACGTGGTGAGGAAGGTGTTATATTCTGCCATAGAATTTTATTATTAGTGAAGCAAATAAGCTGCAAAGGCACCAAAGAACTCTGAAATAAATTCGTATCGGAATTGGAATCGCATTCAAATTTTTGTTTATATTGAGCTTGTTGTGCTCCATCACAGCCCCACTTACATATTAACAGTAATGCGCCTCTTTCTTCTTCTTTCAGCAGCGTCGATAACAATATTTCTTCCACATACGTTAATAATCTTGTACTTGTATGGTCTATTAAACTCTGCAGGTTTATTTCGGCACTTGTTTCTGTTACTCGGTAAGATTCTTTGTCTGGGTAACACTCTTGTTTTGATTTCTGTAGTATGCTGTAGCAAGGATAAAATTTTTTATTAGTACTCCGTATCACTTCGTATTGTCTTCTAGACAAGTCAGCTTCCACAAACATAGACAAGGCTTGTACTGGAGACAATTGAGAAGTCGAAGGTTTTTCTTTTGTTAGGTTATATGCCTTTTTGTATTCTGTAGCACGTTTTGGTGTCGGATTAATTTCTTTTAACACTAATGCGGCATCTCTTTTTCCCTTTTCCCCTAGTTTTGATTGTGTAGCGAAAATGAGCACTTCTAACTCGGTGCTTTCGCGTAAATTTTTTGTTTTTCTTCTTTTACTTCTTTCACTTAAATCAGAAAAAGATCTAAGCGGTCGTCCTGTTGCCGTTGTAGCTTGCGGTAAAACAAAAAACGTCCCCTCTAGCCATGTTTTATTGTATTTCATAAAACTATCTTGTATATAGTGAGCGTCAGTCCATCTTCTTTTTACTTCTGACTTAAAACGTGACAAATCGTGTTTAATTTTCTTCAGATCTTCGTTCGAAAATGGGCCTAATTTTAGAACGTATTTTTCCAAATACTCTAATCTTTCATTAATATTGGTTAAATTTTCTTGCATCGTAACCTCAAACAAGTGTTTTCGAGTTATAACTCGAACTCCTGAGGGCCCTATAACAAAAAAATGAGAAAATGTAACAAAATATAAGACATTAAAAATGTTTATAGTTATGCTATAGTCATCTTCATTGTGCTATAGCGTCAAATATTGGAAAAAACTGGAACCAATTTTAGATATGTTGTTAAGACTAAAACACGGGCTATTCGAAAATGCTAAAATTAATGCCGGGAAATGTCGGGAAATATAACAAACTTACTGAAATATAAAAATTTGATTTAAAAAAATGACTAGAAAACAACACTTATTGTAAAATGTATACAAAATAGATTCCAAACCTTTTATTACTTAAAAAATATAGAAACCATACAAAATTACCTGCTTCATCACAATCCATAGCTTTCGCTTTAATCTGTTTGCACACTACTCGAAAAATAATTGTCAAATACGCGGTTACGCAGCGAACAACACAAACTATCACACATGCACTCAAATGAACGATCAAGTTTAGACTGGCGCCAGGCGGTCAAATTCGAAATAAGGTAGAATAAACTATATTACACGATTAATTGAACATTTAGCTACCTGAGAATATCTTTTTTTTTTCCTGTGTTGAATTCTAGAAAATGGACTTTTGGCCGCTCAGAAGTGTACAATACCCCTATGTGCGGCGGGCAAATACACTTCTCCAAGAACCTAACGTACCACTATAAAAATGGGTCATTTTTTATGTCTCGAATTTAAATTTATTATTAATTAATTTATTAAATTTAGTATTAAGCAAAAAAAATTACTGCTTAATATTAAATTTGTTTATTAAATGTTACTATATTATATTTTCAATTGCAAAAACGCGGTTGTTACCAAAAGAATAATACACCTGTACAAGGTCTCATTATTTTTATTGTTATGTATATTTTCAATAAATGTATTGATAAATGATAAATTCAAATTTTAATTAAACTCTAAATGGCATTAAAAAATTATTATTCTAATTTCTTTATTACTTCTTTTTTGAATAACGTCGCTGGGATTAAACATTTTTAAATGCCTTTTCGATATTTGGGTTCCTGAGAATTTTTCACTAATTAACAAACTTTTTTTTCGTTTTTTCTTCTTTTTTTTTGGAGTTATGTACTTGATGTATTACTACGGGCCCTTTGGGGCTCATTCATATAGTTATTTGAATAAATAAGGGTCAAATTTAATTTAGTAAATCTTAACTAAAAGCTTTATTATTCAACTTTGTAGAAAAAATCGTAAAAGCGTGAATTACCGCAGCAGTAAAAAAAGTTACTATTGTGCAAAAATGACCCCTTCTTAATTATTTAACCAATGATCCCCTTATATGATTTGGATACTTTCTTGAAAATATCTTTTGTATTCACCTAAACTTTGATAAAAATTTAGTTCCAATCTGTACTATACGGAATTACATTCTTTTTTTTATTTTATTATATCCTCATGATTAATTCATTATGTTGGATAATAAAAAACTTAGGTACGTTAACAAATAGCCTTGTTCTTCGTCAATACAGGGTTTTTTTTAAATAAATATGGCAAACTTTAAGGGGTAATTCTACATGAAAAAATATTGACAGTTTGCGTTTGCTTAATAAACGTACCTATGTCTGCAAATGCTTCCTCTCCTAGATAGGGGGTGTTAAAATTTTTCTTACAATCTGACGATTTATTTATTGCCCTAAAACCGGTTAAAATATGCAAGTAAAATTTGGTGTGTTTTAAGAGGTAGTTATTGCGCCTTTTTGATATACAATTAGGAATTTAATATTTACCATTGGCGCACATACTGGTAATATGACCCTTATGTGCACAAATGGTGAACATAAAATTCTTAATGGTACATTAAAAAATGCCCAATAACTACCTGTTAAAACCCACCAAATTTCATTGGCATATATCAACCGGTTTTAGAGCAATAAGTAAATCGTCAGCTTGTAAGAAAAATCTCAACAACCCCTATATCGGACATACGTTTATAAAGCAAACTGTCATTATTATTTCATGCAGAATTAACCCTTAAAGTTAGCCATAGGTACTTATTTAAAAACACCCTGTATTGATGAAAAATAAGGCTAGTTGTTAAACTATTACCTAACCTTTTTAATATCCAACGTAAGCGAATGAATCGAAAAACAGAATTTTAAGAAAACATGAGGCTATATTTGGGTTTTAATTTCATATTTTTTATAAATGCTATAATATTCCACAGAGTGACGCGAACTTTGAGAAAAAATCACAGTTTGATTGGTATACAGCCAGTACACAATGACAACAGTAATTTACCTGTCTAGCAACAATGTTATTACGATATTGTGCAAGAATGCGACTATAACATATGTATTAAAAAAACATTAAAATCGGAAAACAGGTTTAGGAAATATGAAACATTAAAAATGACCAATTTTTAAAGTGGTGCGTTAATTTCTTGGAGAAGTGTAGATATACATACATAAATGCAATTAGAGATAAAGCACAGATTATACGAAAATGTACCCAAACAATACATACTGTTTCAAATATTCAAAGATAAAGCGATTACAAAAATTGCAACTTGGCCATTATACATTATAGGTACAATAGCTCACACACAGCCAACGAAATTGGCATTGAGAGGTAGCTGGAAAACAAAAAAGCTCTGTTCTTATGGGGCAGAGCATAGATAATAGATAAATATGATTTATATAGGTATAGATAAAGAATCCACTACACCAAAATGTTGATATCCAAACAACATACACTGTTTCATCAAAGTGTTTTAATAGTGAAATAATTGTAAAATGCTTTGTTCAATTTTTTAAATGGAATTTTGTTTCGACATGCCGCGCCGGGTTGGGGCCCCTGTATGCCGGGGGCCCCGTATAATTGATACGGCTGATACGGCGGTAGCTACGTCTCTGTCTCGAGTGGAAGCCATTAATTTCAAATCATCCATATACAACAGATGATTGAGCTTCGCTACCACAGTATTATTGCTTTTAATGCTAAAACCTGAGTCAGTGGAGTTTAATAGCTGGGAAAGGGGGTTCAAAGCTAAACAGAACCACAATGGACTCAACGAGTCTCCTTGAAATAGGCCACGGTTGATTGCGATATTTTCGGTTTCGATATTGTTTTCACCAGGTATTTGGAGGTGAATTTTAGTCTTCCAATCTCTCATTATATGCCTTAAAAAGGTCACTATGTTATCATCTACTTTGTATATTTTCAATATATCTATTAGCCATTCATGCGGTACTGAATCAAAGGCCTTTTTATAGTCAATAAATGCAGTAAAAAGGTTCCTTTTTTTAGTGAATGCCTGGTTAGAAATGACTGAGTCGATGATAAGCTGTTCTTTGCAACCCATGGAACCCTTAGCGCATCCTTTCTGTTGAGGCTCTATGATATTGTTTAGAGCACAGTGTTGGTAGATACGCCGGGTTACACAGGATGTGACCAATTTATACAAAGTTGGAAGACAAGTAATTGGGCGGTACTTGGATGGATCTTGGGTGTTATTTTGATCCTTGGGTATTAAATAAGTAGTTCCCTGAGTTAGAAATGATGGTAATTCCTGCGGATTAGAAATAACATGATTAATTAATGTTGATAAGCACTCATGAATACTCCAAAACTTTTTAAGCCAGAAGTTCTGAACTCCGTCTGGTCCAGGAGATTTCCAGTTATGAAGCTCTTTGATGACATTTGAGACTTCTTCAGTCGTGAATGGTTCGTAGTTAGCAGTGACGTAGTGGTGACAGTTGCGCGTCGTATCTTATATCCAGCCAGTATTGTTGTTAAAAGCAGCTGGTGTGGAAAGTTGATTTCCCCAAAACTCATGAATTTCTTCTTGGCTTGGGTAAGACTTGTCGACACTTTCTACGGTGGAATTGAGTTTTCGGTAGAACGCCTTCTCAGAGTTCTCAAAAAGTGCATTGTCACATTTTCGGTTGTTACTAACTTTATACCTTCTTAATCGTCCTGAATAGACGAAGAGTTTTTGTTTTAATGTATCCAGACACTGTTGGGCTGTGTTATTTTCTGGATCGTATCTCGAGTGTCTTGCAGTGCTCCGCATTATTTCTTCAGCTCTTTTAATGACTTTTCTACTTGTAGCACCTCTTATATATTCTGTGACTTGACCAATATCCCTACGCAGTAATTCAATTTTTCCGAGAAGTCTTTTTTCCCAGGGTGCAATTCTGTTACCAGTCCTTCCGTTATTAGTACCCCGTCGTGTTCTGACCTTAACACCCATTACATTGGCAATTGCTGTAGCTGCACAGTAGATTAGCATATGCAGATATTCCAATGTGTGGGCTTCTACGACATAATTGGGTAGGACTTCAGTATTCACAATTTGTAACAGGGCACCTAGTTTCTTACAAGAGTTTATTCGTGGTAGCGGTGGTTATTATTATCCAGATTTAGCCATACGGCTCACACTCCCTCTAAGGGGAAAATTGACTCATCCCAGATACCTACGGTATCAAAAGGATTGAGCTCTGGTGGGACTCTTTCCGTGTTATCGAGCCCTAGGTGACTTGGTATGCAGGTGTATCTCCCAAAAATTTTCGTACACATCTGGCCGTTGCGAGTAGTACAGCTTTCTGCATGGTCTTGTAAAGATGTTCATTTAGACCCAGCCTTTTTATGCGTTCGAGGAGGTTCTTCGGAATGACTCCAGTAGTAGACATAACAATAGGTATCGTCTGGGTACTTTGCATTCTCCATTGCCTTCGTATTTGAATTTCTAGATCTCGGTACTTGGCGATCTTTTCAGTGAATTTACTACGTAGATTATTGTTGTTAGGTATCGCCACATCAATTAGTGTTGTTTGTCTTGTTAATTTATTAACTAGTACGAGATCTGGTCTATTATGTGCCACTGTTTGGTCTATGAGCACAGTGCGGTCCCAGTATAGCTTGTAGTTGCCATCCTCAAGCATACTCTCAGGGACGTATTGATAATACGGGAGATGGTCCGTTTGGAGAAGTCCCAGCTTGATAGCTATCTCTTGATGAAGGATTTTTCCCACTGCGTCATGCCGTTCCTTGTATTCAGTTGCAGCAAATGCCTGGCAGC
The DNA here is from genome assembly GCF_917563875.1 of Diabrotica virgifera virgifera. Taxonomy (NCBI): domain Eukaryota; kingdom Metazoa; phylum Arthropoda; class Insecta; order Coleoptera; family Chrysomelidae; genus Diabrotica; species Diabrotica virgifera. The sequence goes on along the minus strand of NC_065443.1, from coordinate 162,507,936 downwards.
CCCCTGTAAGATGTTGGATGGTTTCTTGGGCTTGACATCCATATCGGCATCTGTCGTTTTGAACCTGAGGGTCTTTTATGATATATTTCAGGTAGTTTCTGGTTGGTATAACCTGATCCTGAATGGCCAGTAATGAACCCTCCGTTTCAGGGAACATCTTTCCTGATGTCAACCAGTAGTTCGACGCTATATTGTCGACATAATCTTGGCTGACCTCATTGGGATGTCGCCCGTGCAAAGGTTTACCCATCCAGGCGCGCACTTTATCGTCCTTAGTAAGGTGGTTTATGCGCAGTTCTGCTTCCCTCAGTTTGATCGGTGTTGTGTCATCTACTGCGCAGATAGCGCGATGTAGAGTAGATGTCTCAGCCTGCATCTGAAAATAAGTTCTTAAATTAGCAATTTGTTTATCTAATTGCTCACCTATATCCATAAGTCCTCTTCCTCCTAAATACCGGGGTAATGTCGTTCGTTCTACTGCACTTTTAGGGTGGTGTTTTTGTGCCTTTGTGAGGTGTGTTCGTACTTTTCGCTGAAGATTTTCTATATCCGTTTTTGTCCACTTAACAATACCAAATGAATAGCTAAGCGCGGAACAAGCGTAGGTGTTTAGTGCCTTAAACAAATTTTTACTATTAAGCTGTGAACGAAGCAGCTGTTTTACCCTTCTTATAAACTCGGTAGTTATCTCAGTTTTCATTTGCTTATGGTCAATTTTCCGCGCCTGCTTTACTCCAAGATATTTGTACATATCGTTGTCGCCCATGGCCTCGATGTTCTGGCCATTTTGCATATCGAATCCACCGGGCTGTACCTTTCCTCTGACTATATTCAAAACACGGCACTTGTCTAGACCGAACTGCATACTAATATCATTAGAAAATGTTTCTACAGTTTTTAGCATCTGTTCTAGGTGTTCTCGAGTGGAAGCCATTAATTTCAAATCATCCATATACAACAGATGATTGAGCTTCGCTACCACAGTATTATTGCTTTTAATGCTAAAACCTGAGTCAGTGGAGTTTAATAGCTGGGAAAGGGGGTTCAAAGCTAAACAGAACCACAATGGACTCAACGAGTCTCCTTGAAATAGGCCCCGGTTGATTGCAATATTTTCGGTTTCGATATTGTTTTCACCAGGTATTTGGAGGTAAATTTTAGTCTTCCAATCTCTCATTATATGCCTTAAAAAGGTCACTATGTTATCATCTACTTTGTTTATTTTCAATATATCTATTAGCCATTCATGCGGTACTGAATCAAAGGCCTTTTTATAGTCAATAAAAGCAGTAAAAAGGTTCCTTTTTTTAGTGAATGCCTGTTTAGAAATGACTGAGTCGATGATAAGCTGTTCTTTGCAACCCATGGAACCCTTAGCGCATCCTTTCTGTTGAGGCTCTATGATATTGTTTAGAGCACATTGTTGATAGATACGCCGGGTTACACAGGATGTGACCAATTTATACAAAGTTGGAAGACAAGTAATTGGGCGGTACTTGGATGGATCTTGGGTGTTATTTTGATCCTTGGATATTAAATAAGTAGTTCCCTGAGTTAGAAATGATGGTAATTCCTGCGGATTAGAAATAACATGATTAATTAATGTTGATAAGCACTCATGAATACTCCAAAACTTTTTAAGCCAGAAGTTCTGAACTCCGTCTGGTCCAGGAGATTTCCAGTTATGAAGCTCTTTGATGACATTTGAGACTTCTTCAGTCGTGAATGGTTCGTAGTTAGCAGTGACGTAGTGGTGACAGTTGTGCGTCGTATCTTCTATCCAGCCAGCATTGTTGTTAAAAGCAGCTGGTGTGGAAAGTTGATTTCCCCAAAACTCATGAATTTCTTCTTGGCTTGGGTAAGACTTGTCGACACTTTCTACGGTGGAATTGAGTTTTCGGTAGAACGCCTTCTCAGAGTTCTCAAAAAGTGCATTGTCACATTTTCGGTTGTTACTAACTTTATACCTTCTTAATCGTCCTGAATAGACGGAGAGTTTTTGTTTTAATGTATCCAGACACTGTTGGGCTGTGTTATTTTCTGGATCGTATCTCGAGTGTCTTGCAGTGCTCCGCATTATTTCTTCAGCTCTTTTAATGATTTTTCTACTTGTAACACCTCTTATATATTCTGTGACTTGACCAATATCCCTACGCAGTAATTCAATTTTTCCGAGAAGTCTTTTTTCCCAGGGTGCAATTCTGTTACCAGTCCTTCCGTTATTAGTACCCCGTCGTGTTCTGATCTTAACGCTCATTACATTGGCAATTGCTGTAGCTGCACAGTAGATTAGCATATGCAGATATTCCAATGTGTGGGCTTCTACGACATAATTGGGTAGGACTTCAGTATTCACAATTTGTAACAGGGCACCTAGTTTCTTACAAGAGTTTATTCGTGGTAGCGGTGGTCTGCTAAGTGGATTTGTTCCATTAAACTCTTGTACGGCACGAGCCATTTCGTTCTCTAGACTATCGCGCAACTCGTTGTTTTCCTGCTGTGTATTGTCAGGTTGAGTTTCTGGTATGGGAATCTGAGGAATCTGCTCATCAAGGATTTCATTAGGGACTTGATCTAAAACTAGCTCTTGGTTATTAATCTCCCGTTCGACTTCGCTTTTGATCGTATTGCGTCTAGTCTCTGGGATAAGGTTGTTTCTTACGATTACCCGGTATTGATCTGATACTCTTTGCTCCGATACTTGAATATCTGGGTACTCCCTGCAAAATTCGGCATACAGCTGTTGTGTGTAGCCGATCGTTTCTTGACCGAGGTTTGTCACCTTATAGTAGAAGCGCAAAATGCTTTCGTTAATGGACACAGTCCATTTCATGCGCTGCCTCGGTCGTCCCGCTTGAGTGAGCGCCGGCTGATGTTCCGGCGCAGCACCTTCAGCGAGTGGAGCTCTTGCTGTTGTTTGGCTCGCTTGTGGTTGTTGTTCTTGTTGTTGGGCTGTAGCTGTTTGTGTGACAGGGGCCTGCCTCCTCAACACCCTGCCACCGACGTCCCGCATGCTGTCACGTCCAGCGTCGGCTCCAGACGTGCCCTGGCGATCCCCAGGCAGCGGCCCTAAACATAAACTATTAGTCTCCATTCTCATGGGTGTGCATTTTATACCTACTGCCAGGTGTCAGTTTTTGTTCCACGGCAAGTATTCCTGCTACTCTCTGGGTATTGGCGCTACGAATACCCAGAAAGCATCCCCCATTCGCAGGGGGCCGTGCCTGATAAAAGAACTGACATAAAACTCCCACATGCATTATTATTATCCAGATTTAGCCATACGGCTCACACTCCCTCTAAGGGGAAAATTGACTCATCCCAGATACCTACGGTATCAAAAGGATTGAGCTCTGGTGGGACTCTTTCCGTGTTATCGAGCCCTAGGTGACTTGGAATGCAGGTGTATCTCCCAAAAATTTTCGTACACTTCTGGACGTCGCGAGTAGTACAGCTTTCTGCATGGTCTTATAAAGATGTTCATTCAGACCCAGCTTTTTTATGCTTTCGAGGAGGGTCTTCGGAATGACTCCAGTAGTAGACATGATAATCGGTATCGTCTGGGTACTTTGCATTCTCCATTGCCTTCGTATTTGAATTTCCAGATCTCTGTACTTGGCGATCTTTTCAGTAAATTTACTACGGAGATTATTGTTGTTAGGTATCGCCACATCAATTAGTGTTGTTTGTTTTGTTAATTTATTAACTAGTACGAGATCTGGTCTATTATGTGCCACTGTTTGGTCTGTGAGCACAGTGCGGTCCCAGTATAGCTTGTAGTTGCCATCCTCAAGCATACTCTCAGGGACGTATTGATAATACGGGAGATGATCCGTTTGGAGAAGTCCCAGCTTGATAGCTATCTCCTGATGAAGGATTTTTCCCACTGCGTCATGCCGTTCCTTGTATTCAGTTGCAGCAAATGCCTGGCAGCCCCCTGTAATATGTTGGATGGTTTCTTGGGCTTGACATCCATATCGGCATCTGTCGTTTTGAACCTGAGGGTCTTTGACGATATATTTCAGGTAATTTCTGGTTGGTATAACCTGATCCTGAATGGCCAGTATTGATCCCTCCGTTTATTTTTTTATTATTATTATTATTATTATTATCCAGATTTAGCCATACGGCTCACACTCCCTCTAAGGGGAAAATTGACTCATCCCAGATACCTACGGTATCAAAAGGATTGAGCTCTGGTGGGACTCTTTCCGTGTTATCGAGCCCTAGGTGACTTGGTATGCAGGTGTATCTCCCAAAAATTTTCGTACACATCTGGCCGTTGCGAGTAGTACAGCTTTCTGCATGGTCTTGTAAAGATGTTCATTTAGACCCAGCCTTTTTATGCTTTCGAGGAGGTTCTTCGGAATGACTCCAGTAGTAGATATAACAATAGGTATCGTCTGGGTACTTTGCATTCTCCATTGCCTTCGTATTTGAATTTCTAGATCTCTGTACTTGGCGATCTTTTCAGTGAATTTACTACGTAGATTATTGTTGTTAGGTATCGCCACATCAATTAGTGTTGTTTGTCTTGTTAATTTATTAACTAGTACGAGATCTGGTCTATTATGTGCCACTGTTTGGTCTGTGAGCACAGTGCGGTCCCAGTATAGCTTGTAGTTGCCATCCTCAAGCATACTCTCAGGGACGTATTGATAATACGGGAGATGGTCCGTTTGGAGAAGTCCCAGCTTGATAGCTATCTCTTGATGAAGGATTTTTCCCACTGCGTCATGCCGTTCCTTGTATTCAGTTGCAGCAAATGCCTGGCAGCCCCCTGTAAGATGTTGGATGGTTTCTTGGGCTTGACATCCATATCGGCATCTGTCGTTTTGAACCTGAGGGTCTTTTATGATATATTTCAGGTAGTTTCTGGTTGGTATAACCTGATCCTGAATGGCCAGTAATGAACCCTCCGTTTCAGGGAACATCTTTCCTGATGTCAACCAGTAGTTCGACGCTATATTGTCGACATAATCTTGGCTGACCTCATTGGGATGTCGCCCGTGCAAAGGTTTACCCATCCAGGCGCGCACTTTTTCGTCCTTAGTAAGGTGGTTTATGCGCAGTTCTGCTTCCCTCAGTTTGATCGGTGTTGTGTCATCTACTGCGCAGATAGCGCGATGTAGAGTAGATGTCTGAGCCTGCATCTGAAAATAAGTTCTTAAATTAGCAATTTGTTTATCTAATTGCTCACCTATATCCATAAGTCCTCTTCCTCCTAAATACCGGGGTAATGTCGTTCGTTCTACTGCACTTTTAGGGTGGTGTTTTTGTGCCTTTGTGAGGTGTGTTCGTACTTTTCGCTGAAGATTTTCTATATCCGTTTTTGTCCACTTAACAATACCAAATGAATAGCTAAGCGCGGAACAAGCGTAGGTGTTTAGTGCCTTAAACAAATTTTTACTGTTAAGCTGTGAACGAAGCAGCTGTTTTACCCTTCTTATACACTCAGTAGTTATCTCAGTTTTCATTTGCTTATGGTCAATTTTCCGCGCCTGCTTTACTCCAAGATATTTGTACATATCGTTGTCGCCCATGGCCTCGATGTTCTGGCCATTTTGCATATCGAATCCACCGGGCTGTACCTTTCCTCTGACTATATTCAAAACACGGCACTTGTCTAGACCGAACTGCATACTAATATCATTAGAAAATGTTTCTACAGTTTTTAGCATCTCTTCTAGGTGTTCTCGAGTGGAAGCCATTAATTTCAAATCATCCATATACAACAGATGATTGAGCTTCGCTACCACAGTATTATTGCTTTTAATGCTAAAACCTGAGTCAGTGGAGTTTAATAGTTGGGAAAGGGGGTTCAAAGCTAAACAGAACCACAATGGACTCAACGAGTCTCCTTGAAATAGGCCCCGGTTGATTGCGATATTTTCGGTTTCGATATTGTTTTCACCAGGTATTTGGAGGTGAATTTTAGTCTTCCAATCTCTCATTATATGCCTTAAAAAGGTCACTATGTTATCATCTACTTTGTAAATTTTCAATATATCTATTAGCCATTCATGCGGTACTGAATCAAAGGCCTTTTTATAGTCAATAAAAGCAGTAAAAAGGTTCCTTTTTTTAGTGAATGCCTGGTTAGAAATGACTGAGTCGATGATAAGCTGTTCTTTGCAACCCATGGAACCCTTAGCGCATCCTTTCTGTTGAGGCTCTATGATATTGTTTAGAGCACAGTGTTGGTAGATACGCCGGGTTACACATGATGTGACCAATTTATACAAAGTTGGAAGACAAGTAATTGGGCGGTACTTGGATGGATCTTGGGTGTTATTTTGATCCTTGGGTATTAAATAAGTAGTTCCCTGAGTTAGAAATGATGGTAATTCCTGCGGATTAGAAATAACATGATTAATTAATGTTGATAAGCACTCATGAATACTCCAAAACTTTTTAAGCCAGAAGTTCTGAATTCCGTCTGGTCCAGGAGATTTCCAGTTATGAAGCTCTTTGATGACATTTGAGACTTCTTCAGTCGTGAATGGTTCGTAGTTAGCAGTGACGTAGTGGTGACAGTTGTGCGTCGTATCTTCTATCCAGCCAGCATTGTTGTTAAAAGCAGCTGGTGTGGAAAGTTGATTTCCCCAAAACTCATGAATTTCTTCTTGGCTTGGGTAAGACTTGTCGACACTTTCTACGGTGGAATTGAGTTTTCGGTAGAACGCCTTCTCAGAGTTCTCAAAAAGTGCATTGTCACATTTTCGGCTGTTACTAACTTTATACCTTCTTAATCGTCCTGAATAGACGGAGAGTTTTTGTTTTAATGTATCCAGACACTGTTGGGCTGTGTTATTTTCTGGATCGTATCTCGAGTGTCTTGCAGTGCTCCGCATTATTTCTTCAGCTCTTTTAATGACTTTTCTACTTGTAACACCTCTTATATATTCTGTGACTTGACCAATATCCCTACGCAGTAATTCAATTTTTCCGAGAAGTCTTTTTTCCCAGGGTGCAATTCTGTTACCAGTCCTTCCGTTATTAGTACCCCGTCGTGTTCTGATCTTAACGCCCATTACATTGGCAATTGCTGTAGCTGCACAGTAGATTAGCATATGCAGATATTCCAATGTGTGGGCTTCTACGACATAATTGGGTAGGACTTCAGTATTCACAATTTGTAACAGTGCACCTAGTTTCTTACAAGAGTTTATTCGTGGTAGCGGTGGTCTGCTAAGTGGATTTGTTCCATTAAACTCTTGTACGGCACGAGCCATTTCGTTCTCTAGACTATCGCGCAACTCGTTGTTTTCCTGCTGTGTATTGTCAGGTTGAGTTTCTGGTATGGGAATCTCAGGAATCTGCTCATCAAGGATTTCATTAGGGACTTGATCTAAAACTAGCTCTTGGTTATTAATCTCCCGTTCGACTTCGCTTTTGATCGTATTGCGTCTAGTCTCTGGGATAAGGTTGTTTCTTACGATTACCCGGTATTGATCTGATACTCTTTGCTCCGATACTTGAATATCTGGGTACTCCCTGCAAAATTCGGCATACAGCTGTTGTCTGTAGCCGATCGTTTCTTGACCGAGGTTTGTCACCTTATAATAGAAGCGCAAAATGCTTTCGTTAATGGACACAGTCCATTTCATGCGCTGCCTCGGTCGTCCCGCTTGAGTGAGCGCCGGCTGATGTTCCGGCGCAGCACCTTCAGCGAGTGGAGCTCTTGCTGTTGTTTGGCTCGCTTGTGGTTGTTGTTCTTGTTGTTGGGCTGTAGCTGTTTGTGTGACAGGGGCCCGCCTCCTCAACACCCTGCCACCGACGTCCCGCATGCTGTCACGTCCAGCGTCGGCTCCAGACGTGCCCTGGCGATCCCCAGGCAGCGGCCCTAAACATAAACTATTAGTCTCCATTCTCATGGGTGTGCATTTTATACCTACTGCCAGGTGTCAGTTTTTGTTCCACGGCAAGTATTCCTGCTACTCTCTGGGTATTGGCGCTACGAATACCCAGAAAGCATCCCCCATTCGCAGGGGGCCGCGCCTGATAGAAGAACTGACATAAAACTCCCACAGGGGTTATTATTATTATTATTATTATTATTATGTTTATTATTATTATTACTATTATTATTATTATTATCCAGATTTAGCCATACGGCTCACACTCCCTCTGAGGGGAAAATTGACTCATCCCAGATACCTACGGTATCAAAAGAATTGAGCTCTGGTGGGACTCTTTCCGTGTTATCGAGCCCTAGGTGACTTGGAATGCAGGTGTATCTCCCAAAAATTTTCTTACACTTCTGGCCGTCGCAAGTAGTACAGCTTTCTGCATGGTCTTATAAATATGTTCATTGAGACCCAGCTTTTTTATGCTTTCGAGGAGGGTCTTCGGAATGACTCCAGTAGTAGACATAACAATAGGTATCGTCTGGGTACTTTGCATTCTCCATTGTCTATGTATTTGAATTTCCAGATCTCTATACTTGGCGATCTTTTCAGTAAATTTACTACGTAGATTATTGTTGTTAGGTATCGCCACATCAATTAGTGTTGTTTGTCTTGTTAATTTATTAACTAGTACGAGATCTGGTCTATTATGTGCCACTGTTTGGTCTGTGAGCACACTGCGGTCCCAGTATAGCTTGTAGTTGCTATCCTCAAGCATACTCTCAGGAACGTATTGATAATATGGGAGATGGTCCGTTTGGAGAAGTCCCAGCTTGTTAGCTATCTCTTGATGAAGGATTTTTCCCACTGCGTCATGCCGTTCCTTGTATTCAGTTGCAGCAAATGCCTGGCAGCCCCCTGTAATATGTTGGATGGTTTCTTGGGCTTGACATCCATATCGACATCTGTCGTTTTGAACGTGAGGGTCTTTGACGATATATTTCAGGTAATTTCTGGTTGGTATAACCTGATCCTGAATGGCCAGTAATGAACCCTCCGTTTCAGGGAACATCTTTCCTGATGTCAACCAATAGTTCGACGCTGTATTGTCGACATAGTCTTGGCTAACTTCATTGGGATGTCGCCCGTGCAGAGGTTTACCCATCCAGGTGCGCAGTTTTTCGTCCTTAGTAAGGTGGTTTATGCGCATTTCTGGTTCCCTCAGTTTGATAGGTGTTGTGTCATCTACTGCGCAAATTGCGCGGTGTAGAGTAGATGTCTCAGCCTGCATCTGAAAATAAGTTATCTGTTTATCTAATTGCTTTATTATTATTATTATTATCAGATTTAGCCATACGGCTCACACTCCCTCTGAGGGGAAAATTGACTCATCCCAGATACCTACGGTATCAAAAGAATTGAGCTCTGGTGGGACTCTTTCCGTGTTATCGAGCCCTAGGTGACTTGGAATGCAGGAGTATCTCCCAAAAATTTTCTTACACTTCTGGCCGTCGCAAGTAGTACAGCTTTCTGCATGGTCTTATAAATATGTTCATTGAGACCCAGCTTTTTTATGCTTTCGAGGAGGGTCTTCGGAATGACTCCAGTAGTAGACATAACAATAGGTATCGTCTGGGTACTTTGCATTCTCCATTGTCCCCGTATTTGAATTTCCAGATCTCTATACTTGGCGATCTTTTCAGTAAATTTACTACGTAGATTATTGTTGTTAGGTATCGCCACATCAATTAGTGTTGTTTGTCTTGTTAATTTATTAACTAGTACGAGATCTGGTCTATTATGTGCCACTGTTTGGTCTGTGAGCACACTGCGGTCCCAGTATAGCTTGTAGTTGCCATCCTCAAGCATACTCTCAGGAACGTATTGATAATATGGGAGATGGTCCGTTTGGAGAAGTCCCAGCTTGTTAGCTATATCTTGATGAAGGATTTTTCCCACTGCGTCATGCCGTTCCTTGTATTTAGTTGCAGCAAATGCCTGGCAGCCCCCCGTAATATGTTGGATGGTTTCTTGGGCTTGACATCCATATCGGCATCTGTCGTTTTGAACCTGAGGGTCTTTGACGATATATTTCAGGTAATTTCTGGTTGGTATAACCTGATCCTGAATGGCCAGTAATGAACCCTCCGTTTCAGGGAACGTCTTTCCTGATGTCAACCAATAGTTCGACGCTGTATTGTCGACATAGTCTTGGCTAACCTCATTGGGATGTCGCCCGTGCAGAGGTTTACCCATCCAGGTGCGCAGTTTTTCGTCCTTAGTAAGGTGGTTTATGCGCATTTCTGGTTCCCTCAGTTTGATAGGTGTTGTGTCATCTACTGCGCAAATTGCGCGGTGTAGAGTAGATGTCTCAGCCTGCATCTGAAAATAAGTTCTTAAATTAGCAATCTGTTTATCTAATTGCTCACCTATATCCATAAGTCCTCTTCCTCCTAAATACCGGGGTAATGTCGTTCGTTCTACTGCACTTTTAGGGTGGTGTTTTTGTGCCTTTGTGAGGTGTGTTCGTACTTTTCGCTGAAGATTTTCTATATCCGTTTTTGTCCACTTAACAATACCAAATGAATAGCTAAGCGCGGAACAAGCGTAGGTGTTCAGTGCCTTAAACAAATTTTTACTGTTAAGCTGTGAACGAAGCAGTTGTTTTACCCTTCTTATAAACTCAGTTGCTATCTCAGTTTTCATTTGCTTATGGTCAATTTTCCGCGCCTGCTTCACTCCAAGATATTTGTACGTATCGTTATCGCCCATGGCCTCGATGTTCTGGCCATTTTGCATATCGAATCCACCGGGCTGTACCTTTCCTCTGACTATATTCAAAACACGGCACTTGTCTAGACCGAACTGCATACTAATATCATTAGAGAATGTTTCTACAGTTTTTAGCATCTCTTCTAGGTGTTCTCGAGTTGAAGACATTAATTTCAAATCATCCATATACAACAGATGATTGAGCTTCGCTACTACAGTATTATTGCTTTTAATGCTAAAACCTGAGTCAGTGTAGTTTAATAGTTGGGAAAGGGGGTTCAAAGCTAAACAGAACCACAGTGGACTCAACGAGTCTCCTTGAAACAGGCCCCGGTTGATTGCGATATTTTCGGTTTCGATATTGTTTTCACCAGGTATTTGGAGGTGAATTTTAGTCTTCCAATCTCTCATTATATGCCTTAAAAAGGTCACTATGTTATCATCGACTTTGTATATTTTCCATATATGTATTAGCCATTCATGCGGTACTGAATCAAAGGCCTTTTTATAGTCAATAAAAGCAGTAAAAAGGTTCCTTTTTTTAGTAAATGCCTGGTTAGAAATGACTGAGTCGATGATAAGCTGTTCTGTGCAACCCATGGAACCCTTAGCGCATCCTTTCTGTTGAGGCTCTATGATATTGTTTAGAGCACAGTGTTGGTAGATACGCCGGGTTACACAGGATGTGACCAATTTATACAAAGTTGGAAGACAAGTAATTGGGCGGTACTTGGATGGATCTTGGGTGTTATTTTGATCCTTGGATATTAAATAAGTAGTTCCCTGAGTTAGAAATGATGGTAATTCCTGCGGATTAGAAATAACATGATTAATTAATGTTGATAAGCACTCATGAATACTCCAAAACTTTTTAAGCCAGAAGTTCTGAACTCCGTCTGGTCCAGGAGATTTCCAGTTATGAAGCTCTTTGATGACATTTGAGACTTCTTCAGTCGTGAATGGTTCGTAGTTAGCAGTGACGTAGTGGTGACAGTTGTGCGTCGTATCTTCTATCCAGCCAGCATTGTTGTTAAAAGCAGCTGGTGTGGAAAGTTGATTTCCCCAAAACTCATGAATTTCTTCTTGGCTTGGGTAAGACTTGTCGACACGTTCTACGGTGGAATTGAGTTTTCGGTAGAACGCCTTCTCAGAGTTCTCAAAAAGTGCATTGTCACATTTTCGGTTGTTACTAACTTTATACCTTCTTAATCGTCCTGAATAGACGGAGAGTTTTTGTTTTAATGTATCCAGACACTGTTGGGCTGTGTTATTTTCTGGATCGTATCTCGAGTGTCTTGCAGTGCTCCGCATTATTTCTTTAGCTCTTTTAATGATTTTTCTACTTGTAACACCTCTTATATATTCTGTGACTTGACCAATATCCCTACGCAGTAATTCAATTTTTCCGAGAAGTCTTTTTTCCCAGGGTGCAATTCTGTTACCAGTCCTTCCGTTATTAGTACCCCGTCGTGTTCTGATCTTAACGCTCATTACATTGGCAATTGCTGTAGCTGCACAGTAGATTAGCATATGCAGATATTCCAATGTGTGGGCTTCTACGACATAATTGGGTAGGACTTCAGTATTCACAATTTGTAACAGGGCACCTAGTTTCTTACAAGAGTTTATTCGTGGTAGCGGTGGTCTGCTAAGTGGATTTGTTCCATTAAACTCTTGTACGGCACGAGCCATTTCGTTCTCTAGACTATCGCGCAACTCGTTGTTTTCCTGCTGTGTATTGTCAGGTTGAGTTTCTGGTATGGGAATCTGAGGAATCTGCTCATCAAGGATTTCATTAGGGACTTGATCTAAAACTAGCTCTTGGTTATTAATCTCCCGTTCGACTTCGCTTTTGATCGTATTGCGTCTAGTCTCTGGGATAAGGTTGTTTCTTATGATTACCCGGTATTGATCTGATACTCTTTGCTCCGATACTTGAATATCTGGGTACTCCCTGCAAAATTCGGCATACAGCTGTTGTCTGTAGCCGATCGTTTCTTGACCGAGGTTGGTCACCTTATAATAGAAGCGCAAAATGCTTTCGTTGATGGACACAGTCCATTTCATGCGCTGCCTGGGTCGTCCCGCTTGAGTGAGCGCCGGCTGATGTTCCAGCGCAGCACCTTCAGCGAGTGGAGCTCTTGCTGTTGTTTGGCTCGCTTGTGGTTGTTGTTCTTGTTGTTGGGCTGTAGCTGTTTGTGTGACAGGGGCCCGCCTCCTCAACACCCTGCCACCGACGTCCCGCATGCTGTCACGTCCAGCGCCGGCTCCAGACGTGCCCTGGCGATCCCCAGGCAGCGATCCTAAACATAAACCATAATTCTCCATATCAATGGGTGTGCATTTTATACCTACTGCCAGGTGTCAGTTTTTGTTCCACGGCAAGTATCTCTGCTACTCTCTGGGTACTGGCGCTACGAATACCCAGAAAGTATCCCCCATTCGCAGGGGGCCGCGCCTGATAGAAGAACTGACAAAAAACTCCCACAGGTTATTATTATTATTATTATTATTATTATCTGATTATAACCTTTAACTAGTGGTTTTCCTGCATCACTTCTAGATGACCATCTAGTAGTACTTACTCTGTTCCTTTTAGGAACAATATTTCTGCAACGGTCGGCGTTGCTCTCGCTTAAAGGCTTTTAAACATCCGATTAAGAAGTTGTATCTATATGTAGAGGAAGTGAAAAATACATACTTATAGTTTATATAGTTCTTCTAGGAAATCAATGAATGGCAGCAGGACAACCCTTAGTTGCAGCTTTTGCAACAAAGTTTAGAGAGTGGGCGGCACACGGAATCCACAACGTCAAGATATTATGTTCTCTTATTTTAGCCTGAACACCATTGCATTTTCCACTCATAACTGACGCGTGTCCCCTGCAGTTTTTCAAATCGATGTTCTTGCAAGAATGTCATTAGACAATTAAATATATCTTCTGCTATGAGCGTAATTTGGCAAAATATGAGAAACCTTTCAACAGCGATGAAACCTTCCATGTACCGAAATATCACATTTAATTCATTGACAAAAATTATTCTATGTGAATAATGTGCTGATTTTTGTACGTTTGGGCCTTTGTGGGGGCCCCGGGCAGCTGCCCAGCCTGTGCTCCATTAAATCCGGGCCTGGTACCCGCTTCTTCTTCTTCAGGTGCCGTCCTCGTTCCGAAGTTTGGCTATCATCAAGGCTATGCGTATTTTTGAT